>NC_042616.1:17034842-17136597 GCF_901001135.1 Rhinatrema bivittatum | reverse complement strand
TTATGATAATGGTGAATTATTAATGTAATAATCTTCCATAATCATGAGGAAGTTGTGTGACTTCTTAAATGCTGAATTCATATCTTTAAAACTCCCCATACATTCCCTGGTCCCTTAGAACGTCTCTGTTTCTGTTTTACACACCTGCTTAGCACACAAATACTTGAAAGTTTATGACCAAGATCAGGTGCATTCCCTAAATTGATTTGTTTCATGTGTGTGCGTGTTTATGTACTCTTCATGCATATAATATGTTCTAACTTTTAAAATTGTATCAATATTTTTAACAGGGATTTATGGTGTGATAAGGTGAGATGACAGTATTCATTCTGTAAACAATAAGGAAAAAAAAGACCTGATTAATGGTAAATAATGTCAGATTAAAGATGGGACATTAAAGAGGATGGGACATTAAAGAGGATCACATTTTTTAGTTTGTTTGGAGTTTTTCAACTGAGCCATTTCCTCCTGTTCCTATGGGTTTCTGGCTCAGTTGGTAACCTCCTGGATTTTCTCTCCCTATTATATATCTGTCTCTCAGCTCACTGAGCCCAGTCATTGCAGTAATAATCCTCAGCCAGGTCCCATGCACCAAAGCTCCCTTCGGAACCCTGCTGCTAACTTACATCCAGCCACTAGGTGTCACTATTATGCAATGACTGGCTCTTCCCTTCTACCCCCCTCCCCAGGGGCTGTAAACATAAACCCTGCCTCTGTAGTATCACCAGCCCTGATCAGCCCAGGGAACAGAGACCTGGCCCAGAAATCAAACCCAGATCTCCTGTATAACAATACACACCATTCTCACAGGACAAGCAGGATGGTTGTCCTCACAAATGGGTGACATCGAGGATGGAGCCCAACCACGGAAAACTTCTGTCAAAGTTTCAGGAACTTTGACTGGCCCCTACTGGGCATGCCCAGCACAGCACTAACCCTGCAGCCAGCAGGGGTCTCCCCTCAGTCTTCTTTTTTCCGCGCAGCAGTAGCCACGCGGTAGAAGAGCTCTTAACCACGTTCCTGACAGGAATTAGAATTCTTTATTTTGAAGAAAAATTTGCCCCTCAGGGGTCTCCCTCGATAAATTTTTCGGTCCGCGGAACTTCGGTAAGTTTTTGCCGTCATCTGGTAGACTACCGTCGAGTTTGGCCCTTGAGGCCCGTTGGCAGTCGACAGTCCCGCGGCTAAATTATTTGGCCTAGCGCCATGGTGTCAGGGTTTCGTCGGTGTCCGGACTGTACCCGAACTATGTCACTCACAGACCCTCATAGAGTCTGTGTTTTGTGTTTAGGGAGTGAGCATGATGTTCTGACTTGCACCAAATGTGCCTTAATGACACCAAAGGGTCGCAAAGCCAGAATGGAGAAGATGGGGCTTCTCTTTCAAGCTCGTACCCCAACGCCATCGATTGCATCGACGTCATCGGAACCGGCACCGTCGAGGTCTCATCATCATCGACAGCCCTTCGGTGACCGTCCGCCATCGATGACTTCACGGCCACCGACTCCTGTTCCTTCCCCTGATGATCGAGGGGATCGGAAAGAGAAACATCGCCATCGACGTCATAAGTCTCGGCCTGTTGAGGAATCAACCTCCGTACCGACTGAGCCTCCGCCAAAAACGTCTCGATCAGAAGTGGCACCGTCCACTCCTGTTTCGCAGGCACCGAGGCAACCCTCACCCCCTCGGGGTTTGGGAGCCGCGACTCCACCGGTGACGGTGGTCCCTCCGGCTCAGCCTCAGCCTCCCTCTCCCGTCGAGCCGGGTCTCGTTACCCCTGGTCTCCGGGCAGAACTGGACCGGCTGGTCCAGGAGGCCATCGACAAGGTGATGCTACGGTTCCAGACTCCTCCGGCACCGACTCCGGCACCGAGAGTGGAACCGGTCACCGAGCCGATTGCAGCTGCACTGGCACCGCTGCTAAACCGGATGGAAGCGCTCATGACAGCCCTTCCACCGGCGATACCTGTGCCACAGACACCGGCAAGACCGCTGTCACCGACAGGTTTCTCATCAGGTGGAGAAACACCGTATCGAATTCCCCCTTCGGGAATTGTTCCATCGATGCCAGGTCGTCCCTCGCCACCGATTTCTTCTTCGGGGGCGATACGCACCTCTGCTCCACCGAAGTTTCCGATGCCGACACAGATTCCATCGAGATCGACACCGGTTCCCTCGATGCCCACACCGGCACCGATATCGGCATCGATTCCATCGAGGATTTTCTCGATGCCCCCGGTGATTCCACCCGTTTTTTCGGAGCCTCAACCGGGGCCTTCAGGTATTCAGCCCCCTCGAGGTCCTGCAGATCATCATCCAGATCCCTATGACACTTGGGGTGATGATACCTCTACTGACACCGATGATTTACCTTCACCACCCTCTCCTGCGGAAAGTAGAAAGCGTTCTCCCCCTGAGGACCTCTCTTTCATAAATTTTGTGAAGGAAATGTCAGAGTTGGTCCCCTTCCAACTTCAATCTGAACAAGATGACAGGCACCAGATGATGGAGTTGCTCCAATTCCTGGATGCCCCTAAAGTCATCACCTCTATTCCCATTCATCAGGTTTTTCTAGACCTTCTTAAAAAGAATTGGGAATCTCCTGGGTCTGTTTCCCCGGTCAACAAAAAAGCTGACTCTACATATCTTGTACAATCAGCACCTGGTTTTCAAAAACCTCAATTAGACCATCATTCTGTAGTCGTAGAATCAGCTCAAAAGAAAGCTAAACGACTAAAGCCACACTCCTCCATACCTCCTACTAAGGAAAACAAATTCCTAGATAGTATAGGTAGGAAGGTATATCAAGGAGCTATGCTGATTTCCAGAATAGCTTCTTATCAGCTCTATATGACTCAATATAATAGGGTCATCCTGAAACAGATGCAGGAATACTCAGATGCCTTGCCTGAACAATTCCAGCCACAGCTCCAATCCCTCCTGAATAAAGGCTTTGAAGCTGGGAAGCATGAAGTAAGAACAGCTTATGACATCTTTGATGCTTCCACTAGAATTTCTGCCACGGCCATCTCCGCCAGACGTTGGGCTTGGCTTAAATCATCTGACCTTCGTCCAGAAGTTCAGGACAGGCTCTCTGATTTACCCTGCCTAGGGGATAATTTGTTTGGTGAGCAAATTCAGCAAATTGTTGCTGAATTAAAGGATCATCATGAGACACTTAAACAGCTCTCATCCATTCCTCCTGACTTGCCTTCTAAACAGCCGTTTAGGAAGGACTCCAAAAAGTCTTTCTTTCGGCCACGAAAGTATTATCCCCCATCAACCAAGCCTAGGCCTGCACGGTCTTACCATAAGACTCAGCCTCGCCAGACTCGTAAACAAAAGCCTGCAGCAGCTCCACCACCTGGCCCTGCGGCGGGTTTTTGACTTTCACTTAGAGAGCAGTTGCCAAACCCCTCTTCCAGCTATACCAGTAGGGGGACGGCTGTGCCATTTTCTAGAAAGGTGGCATCAAATCACCACAGATCAATGGGTGATAACAATCATTGTACAGGGTTACCACCTCAACTTCCTAACCCTACCATCCGACTCCCCACCCCTACAGGCGTGGAGACTCACCGATCACTCTGCTCTTTTAGAGCAGGAAGTTTCTCTTCTCCTACAATCAAACGCTATAGAACCCGTTCCTCCCTTACAACAAGGACTGGGGTTCTACTCCAGGTACTTCCTGATCCCAAAAAAGTCAGAGGGACTTCGTCCAATCCTAGACCTACGGGCTCTCAACAAGTACCTTTACAAGGAGAAATTCAAGATGGTAACCCTGGGCTTGCTGCTCCCTCTGCTGCAAAGAGGAGATTGGCTATGCTCTCTAGACCTGAAAGACGCATATACCCACATTGCGATCACACAATCTCATCGCAAATACCTGCGTTTTCTAGTAGGCCGAAACCACTACCAATACCGAGTACTACCTTTCGGCCTGGCATCCGCACCACGAGTCTTTACCAAATGCCTCGTGGTGGTGGCAGCATTCCTCAGGAAGGAAGGTGTCCACTTCTACCCCTACCTGGACGATTGGTTAATCAGGGCCCCAACCCAGCAAATGGCTCGGTCCTCCCTGACCCTAACAATTCAAACCTTGCTTTCTCTAGGGTTTCTTGTCAATTACGAGAAATCCTACTTAGTCCCATCTCAGACCTTATCCTTCATTGGGGCAGACTTGGACACCTTACAAACAAAAGCCTTCCTTCCTCATCAACGGGCCAAAACCCTGGTGTCCTTAGCTCGCCAGCTGCAGTCTCAACAAACAGCCACAGCTCGCCAACTCCTCATTCTTCTGGGACACATGGCCTCCTCAGTTCAAGTAACTCCCATGGCCCGTCTGGCCATGAGAGTCACACAATGGACTCTAAGACTACAATGGACTCAAGCTCTTCAGCCTCTGTCCTCCATTGTTGCAATCACCGACTCACTCCGTCTGTCTCTTGCCTGGTGGACAAATCAATTCAACCTCCTACAGGGATTGTCCTTTCTTCCACCAGATCCCCAGGTAATCCTCACCACCGACGCTTCCAACATCGGGTGGGGAGCCCATTTACACAATCTACAAACTCAAGGATACTAGTCACTAGAGGAAGCCAAACACCAGATAAATTTCCTGGAGCTGCGAGCAATCCGCTATGCTCTCAGGACCTTTCAAGATTGCCTATCGAACCACGCAATCTTAATTCACACAGACAACCAGGTGGCCATGTGGTACATAAACAAGCAGGGAGGCACAGGCTCCTTCCTTCTGTGTCAGGAAGCTGCGCAGATTTGGGCGGAAGCCCTCTCCCGATCCATGTACCTCAGAGCCACCTACCTCCCGGGAGTAGACAATGTATTGGCAGATCAGCTGAGCCGGGTCTTCCAACCACACGAGTGGTCCCTCAATCCTTTGGTAACGACCTCTCTATTTCACAAGTGGGGTTATCCCCACATAGACCTCTTTGCGTCCCCTCAGAACCACAAAGTGGACAATTACTGCTCTCTCATTCGGAGGCAGCACTCTCGGCCGAGGGATGCATTCTCCCTCCAGTGGACAACCGGTCTGCTTTATGCATTCCCTCCACTTCCTCTTCTGTCGAAGACTCTCGTGAAGCTGCGTCAGGACAGGGGAACTATGATCCTGATAGCACCGCACTGGCCACGCCAAGTGTGGTTTCCAATTCTCCAGGATCTCTCCATCCGCAGCCACATTCCTCTGGGACAGGACCCGCATCTGCTCACTCAAAACGACGGATGCCTCCTCCATCCCAACCTCCAAGCCTTGTCCCTGACGGCATGGATATTGAAAGGTTAGTCCTTCAGCCATTCAACCTTTCAGATTCAGTTTCTCGTGTCCTGATAGCTTCACGAAAGCCTTCCACAAGACAATCTTACTCATATAAATGGAAAAGGTACACATCATGGTGCACTTCTCAGTCCCTTGATCCCCTTTCCTGTCCAATCTCTAAATTCTTGGACTATTTATGGCATCTATCAGAATCAGGTCTAAAGACCTCTTCCATTAGAATGCATGTCAGTGCGGTAGCCGCCTTCCATAAAGGTATCGGGGGTGTCCCTATCTCAGTACAACCCCTAGTAACACGCTTTCTTAAAGGCTTGCTCCATTTGAAGCCACCTTTACGTCCTCCGGCCCCATCTTGGGACCTTAATCTGGTTCTTGGTCGCCTTATGAAACCACCTTTCGAACCTCTGCACTCCTGTGACCTAAAGTATCTCACATGGAAAGTGTTATTCCTTTTGGCTATCACTTCTGCTCGCAGGGTTAGTGAATTACAGGCCCTAGTTACCTATCCGCCTTACACTAAACTCCTGCAGGACCGGGCGGTACTCCACACTCACCCTAAATTTTTACCTAAGGTAGTTTCGGAGTTTCACATTAATCAATCCATTATACTACCTATCTTCTTTCCCAGGCCCCACTCCAACTCTGGGGAACAGACTCTGCATACCCTAGACCAGCGGTTCTCAACCGGTGCGTCGCGACACACTAGTGTGTCGCCAAGCACCGGCAGGTGTGTCGCGTGGCTCCCGGTCCCTCCCGTTGCTCGTTCTTCCCTGCTGCCGTTGCCGCCGGGCTATCAGCACGTTCAAGCCCAGCGGGAACGGCAGAGGTGCAAAAAAAAAAAAAAAAGCTGTGGCATCCGCGGCTGGCCTTTTCTTCTTCCCGCGCCTGCATTCCCCCCCCCCCCCCGGACCCGGAACAGGAAGTGGTGCGCGGGAAGAAGAAAGGCCGTGCCGCAAGAGAACCCACGCCTCGCGCGCCATCACGGCACACATGGGGAAGCGCTGCTGCGGCCGTATGGCCAACCGGTCTTCCTGTTCGGGGGGGGGGGAAGCGGAAGCGCCGCGTGCAGCTTCCGCTTCCTCCCCCCAATGCAGGAAGATCAGCTGCCTCTCCTGCTGCCACCCGTTCTCCTGCTATCTTCGGGCGTCGGGCCGTATGGTCCGCCGATCTTCCTGCTTGGGGGGGGGGGAGGAAGCGGACGTTGTGCGCTGCGCTTCCGCTACCCCCCCCCCCTGACAGGAAGTTCGGACGCCCGAAGATAGCAGGAGTCCGGTGGCAGCAGGAGAGGCAGCTGATCTTCCTGCTTTGGGGGAGAAAGCGGAAGGGAAAGGAGAGAGCAGCATGAGCCTCCTGCGATCGATGGAATTCTTCCTTCTTGGCCTGCGGGGGCTGGAGGAGCAGCTACCGTTTGTGCTGGGGGGGGGGGGGGAGAGGAAGTGAGTGACAGAAAGAGAGAGAAGCAGCCAGCCAGCCTGTGTGTAAGTGAGAGAATGTGTGTGATTGAGAGCCTGTGTGTAAGTGAGAGAATGTATTTGATCGAGAGTATGTGTGTGATTGAGAGAAACTGGTCAGAGAGCTGATGTATGTGTATATGTGAGAGACAATGAAAGTGACTGCTCAAGGAGATGACTGATGTGTATGTGAGAGTGTGAGACAGTCAGGGATGTGTGTGTGTGTGAGAGAGAGAGAGAAAAAGCATGGAAGTGAGAAATCTGGGTATGTGAGAAAGCATGGGAGTAAGAAGCCTGGTGTTGTGGGGGTGTATGTGAAAGAAAGCATGGGAGTGAGAAGCCTGATTATGTGAGTGAGAGCATGGGAGTGGGAAGCCTGTGTGTGTGCATGTATATGAGAGAGACTGGTTGGTAAGGTGACGGTGTGACTGGTGTGTATGTGAATGTGAGAGAGAGAATGTGATTCAGGGAATGAGAAGCCTGTGCACGTGGAGAGCGAGCATGGAAATGAGAGAGAGACTGGGTGTGTGTGTGTGTAACAGAGAAAGTGATTATGGGAATGAGAAGCCTGTGCATGTGAAGAGAGTGAGCATGGGAGTGAGAACCTGGGTGTGTGTGAGACACAGCATGGGAGGGAGAAACCTGTATATCTGAAAGAGAACATGAGAGTGGGAAGCCTATGTGTCAGGCTTCTCACTCCCATGCTTTCTTTCACATACACCCCCACAACACCAGGCTTCTTACTCCCATGCTTTCTCACATACCCAGATTTCTCACTTCCATGCTTTTTCTCTCTCTCTCTCACACACACACACATCCCTGACTGTCTCACACTCTCACATACACATCAGTCATCTCCTTGAGCAGTCACTTTCATTTTCTCTCACATATACACATACATCAGCTCTCTGACCAGTTTCTCTCAATCACACACATACTCTCGATCAAATACATTCTCTCACTTACACACAGGCTCTCAATCACACACATTCTCTCACTTACACACAGGCTGGCTGGCTGGCTGCTTCTCTCTCTTTCTGTCACTCACTTCCTCTCCCCCCCCCCCGCACAAACGGTAGCTGCTCCTCCAGCCCCCGCAGACCAAGAAGGAAGAATTCCATCGATCGCAGGAGGCTCATGCTGCTCTCTCCTTTCCCTTCCGCTTTCTCCCCCAAAGCAGGAAGATCAGCTGCCTCTCCTGCTGCCACCGGACTCCTGCTATCTTCGGGTGTCCGAACTTCCTGTCGGGGGGGGGGGGGGGGTAGCGGAAGCGCAGCGCACAACGTCCGCTTCCTCCCCCCCCCCCCAAGCAGGAAGATCGGCGGACCATACGGCCCGACGCCCGAAGATAGCATGAGAGAGATCAGGTGACTGGTGTGTGTTTGCGTGTATGTGAGAGAGAGAAAGAAAGTGATTATGGGAATAAGAAGCCTGTACATGTGAAGAGTGAGCATGGGAGTGAGAAAGCTGGGAGTGTGTGAGATACAGCATGGGAGTGAGAAGCCTGTATATCTGAAAGAGAACATGGGAGTGGGAAGCCTGTGTGTGTATGCATGAGAGAGATCAGGTGACTGGTGTGTGTGTGTGTATGTGGGAGAGAAAGAAAGTGATTATGGGAATGAGAAGCCTGTGCATGTGGAGAGAACAAGCATGGGAGTGAGAGACTGGTGAGTGTATGTGAGAAAGAGAAAGTGATTATGAGAGTGAGAAGCCCATATATGTAAGTGGAACACGGGAGTGGGAAGCCTGTGTGTGTGTGTCTGGCATGAGAGAAACTGTTCAGGAAGGTGACTGGTGTGTTTGTCAAAGACTGGGAGATGATTGGTGTGTGAGAGACAGGAACTGGTCATGGGGGCATGACTGGTATGGTGTGTGTGTGTGTGAGAGACATGGGCCCTAAGGAAGAGGACCATGAGTATAGAGCTTAGCCACTACTGCTGCTTCTGGTGTGTGCTACAGCCTGCATGGAAGAGGAGTAGGAAAGCTGCTGGAGGGGGTAAGTAAAGGTGGCTTTTTAAGTTTATTTTTCTTGATTGACTGCTATTTTAATTATTTAATATTATGTGATGTGTCTGCTTTTTTTGAAATATTTTATTGGTGTTTGGAGAATTTTTAATAGTTTTTATGAGTTTTTAATTGTTGGATGTTATTCTGTTCATAGTTGTTGTGAAACATTTATTCTGCTTATTAGTATAGTTTTACAATTATTTCTGTGTGGGGATCTATAGCTGCTTGCTAGTTCTGTTTTCCTAATAAGAGGTGTATTGGTTTTTAGGGCCTGATTTAATATTTGTAGTGTTGCCTTTTCATAGATAGGGTTGCTCCTGTTTGAGTGTATTCCATAATACAGGTGTAACTGTGTGTGGATTAGTTTATGTGCATTACTACAGATCCTGGGAGTATGTTAGGTCGGTTCTGTGTCTGTTACAGAGATATTTTACTAGCATGTAAGTGTTTTATCAGTCTTATTTGTTGCGTTTTCTCAAGAGGACATGCATTGGTGGTAAACTGCTGTCTTTTCATAAGTAGGGCTATTGAGCCTGAAAGTAGAGGAGTTTGAGTTGCTGTTACTGAGATGACACCAGAACCAGAATATCTTTTTTGTAGAGTGAGTTGAACGGGGAATGTCATAATTCTGCTTTACATCCATTATTGTGGATCAGGGGGGTTCCCGTGGATGCAAACTGTACATTTACATCTAGCCCTGTGACGATCATGGGTCAGTGTGTCACGCATGTGAGAACCATCTGTCAGGTGTGTCCCGACAGAAAAAAGGTTGAGAACCACTGCCCTAGACTGTAAACGAGCTCTAGCTTTTTATCTAGACCGTACAGTTTCTCACAGGAAGAGCATTCAATTATTCGTCTCTTTCCATCCTAACAAGTTAGGACAACCTGTGGGTAAGCAGGCTCTCTCCTCCTGGTTGGCGGACTGCATTTATTTTTGCTATCAGCAAGCTGGCATTCCTTTCCAAGACCGTGTCAAAGCACACTCTGTGAGGGCCATGGCAACTTCAGTGGCACACCTTCGATCGGTGCCGCTTCCTGACATCTGCAAAGCTGCAACCTGGAGTTCCCTCAATACCTTTGCAGCCCATTATTGTTTGGATAAAGCTGGAAGACAAGATTCCATCTTCGGCCAATCTGTCTTGCGTAACCTTTTTCCAACTTGATGTACCAACACCCTTCCACCTCCCGGTAGGGTGCGGATGCCCTTTACCAAATTCCACCCCAGTTGTTGTGCCTGTTGCACGCCATTGGGTACATTTGGTGCAAGTCAGGACATCCTCAGCTCGGTACTCACCCATTTGTGAGGACAACCATCCTGCTTGTCCTGTCAGAAAGCAAATGTTGCTTACCTGATGTAACAGGTGTTCTCACAGGACAGCAGGATGTTAGTCCTCACGAAACCCGCCTGCCACCCCGCGGTGTTGGGTTCGTTTCTTTTATTTTTCGGCACTGCCTGTAGCTTTGAAAACAAGACTGAGGGGAGACCCCTGCTGGCTGCAGGGTTAGTGCTGTGCTGGGCATGCCCAGTAGGGGCCAGTCAAAGTTCCTGAAACTTTGACAGAAGTTTTCCGTGGTTGGGCTCCATCCTCGATGTCACCCATTTGTGAGGACTAACATCCTGCTGTCCTGTGAGAACACCTGTTACATCAGGTAAGCAACATTTGCTTTACCACTCAACCACTAGGCAAGCCCAGAAAAGGCATTATTATGCTCCCACATAGAAAATGCAGCTGCACTAAGTGAGCATGCTGAATAGTCAAGCGTGCACATAGATTTGGGGGTTGATAAGGTCAGATTGTTTTTTAGAATACTGCAGCTCACAGAGCCAGTGTTTAAAAATCTAGGCAGGTTTTAAGTAACCCCGGGTGTACCTATGTACTTGGTTACCCTACTGAAAACTGACCTCTACACATCTCTGTACCCACTGATTGCTTTGGTTGCTTTTATTATTTCTTAATCACCTTTTTGGCAAATATTAGGATAAGGGCAATGGTTTCTCAGAGCAGAAACTGAAGGTCACTCCAATACTTTGACGTGTCCGACCCAATAGAAACCATGGCTTTCCCAATAGGTGAAAAGAGACTGAGGAACCCAACATAAGAAGAGAGGATCTCGTGTTTTCAGGTCTTATATCTACTAATTAACGATGGCAATAAACAACAGACCACTGGCAAAGCTTCTATTCACCCTAAAACTTTCCAACAGAACTTATTAGGTCAATGGAAATCAGCAATTTTTAACTAAGTCAGTTTTTATGGTAACAAAAGTACTGCCGGGGATGATTGTGAAGGTAACGGCCTAGCTCAGGACTACCCAAACCTGTTCTGGGGACCCCAAGATCAGCCGGCCTTTCAGGATATGCATAATGAATATGCATGGGAACGATTTGCGTGCACTGTAGATTTCCTGAAAACCTGACTGGCTGTGGGGGGGGTCCCCGGAACAGGTGGTGAAGCCCCGCTCTAGCTCTTGGTCCCACAGGAGGTGAAGGCGTGTCATGCACTGGTTGGGGGCATAGGCAATCAGTAAGTACGTGGCAAGTAATAGACAACGAACTGTACCTGAGGCTGCAGCCAGAAGGAGTGGGAAGTCAGTCTGAGGGTACAGCAGGGCAGGCGGGTGAGCAGGGATGAACTGGAGACGACCCGAGCAGGCAACTGAGCAGGGAGAAGTAATAGGAACTGGAGACTGTCCAAGCTGATAGGTGAGTAGGAACAAGTCACTAAAGACTGTCAGCAAATAAGAGTCATCACAAAGTCTGCGGTAGTAGCAGGGAGCCAGTGCTGTGAGATGGTTTTGAATATTGTAGCCAGTCAGGACTGGCCCCTGCTGGATCAATGAGCTGACACGGCTGGGCAGACCCAGAAGGAAAGGTGAACTTGCTGGGAGAAGCCGGGTCACACTTGAAGCTAAGGCTCGGTGTTGAGTCTTCCTGCTGATCCAGAGGTTGCTAATCTAAGATAGACTGGGCTTAACAGTACCCCCTTCTCCCCCTGAAAGGCAGTTCCTGGGTCCGCTGACGCTGCCTTCTGGGAGTGCACGTGACGGAAGTTTCTGACAAGTTTGGAGGCGCATACATTTTGGGCTGGTTCAGCAATTCCTTCGTATCATATCCCTCCCAGTCCTGGAAGCTGGTCTTGCATTCTCTTGGAGCATAAAATTTCTTTTACCAGAGATTCCTTCTGTTCATCTTATCTTCAATGATAGCTGAGGGGGCATCAGGTAACCTGGGAATGGATTCATGTAATAAGAGTTTACAAATGCTACATGAAGGACTAGGTCCAGCTCACATGAGGAGACAGAAAGTTTCAACAAGACACTATGCTTTGTCTCTAGGGTTTCCATTGATTTTCTGCATGTCCAACAGTACAGAGTACTATAACACATAAAAAGTTTCTAATCCCATTCAAGTCAATTTAAAGTTCCCCCAGTGCTCTTCAGAACCAGATTTCCTCATAATGGATACTATTCAGGGGCAACAAGAAATAATTCAATTTGCCCTGATCTATGCTCCACATTAACTTATCATCAGGAATAAACAACGGGAACATGGAAATAGTCAGTCCCAAGAGTGAAAGGGTCAGAGCTGCTGGGAGTGGATGTAGCAGTACCTTCAGAATCTCAGTTATTACTTTTCCAGTTGTTGGTTCTTCTAGGGATGTAGCTCCTGGACCTACTGGAGGCGGAGGTGACGGTGCAGCTGTCAGAGCTGGCAGGAAGAGTAATCTTGTGACAGCTTCCGGCGACATCTGAGGATTCGGCGCCGTCAGCGGCAGATAAACAGCCTGAGGATGTGTGGGCAGCACCAGGCTCCCCTAAGTTTATATTCTGCCATTTTCATTCTAGAAGAAAGGATTGATGTTTTAATTGTTAGCAGAGACTCAGTATATCAGTAAAAACATAGTTTACTTTATTGAATATTTCTTGTTTGCTCTTGTGAGCTTAGGAAAGACCACATTTTCAAGGGAATTTGCCCGAGGAGCTCAGCAGTAACCCGGGCGAATCCCCTCGGCTGAAGATTGCTCTCCCCTGTGTGGCTAGAAGTAATGTGCACTGTTTCACGGCTCTGCGAGGCTTTCACTACAGGAAGCAAGGGGCTGGGCTGGTGGAAGCTTAAATTTTGAAATCCCTGGTGCATAGTTTACCCTGCGCACTTTGCATCAGCTCTAAACCTGGTGCAAAGTCCGCCCCATCCAGTGATCCCAAATGATCCGCAGAGCCTTCCTTCGACAATGATCTTGCAGATCTACCCGGGGGCCGCCCAGTGCCCACAGAGGGTTTCAAAATTGCCATCCGTCTTTCACTATTAATAACTGATACCAGACGTGCTAGCACAGCCTTCCCACCCCACCCCACCCCACCCCTCCATGCTGTCAGAAACTCTTGACCCTGAATAAAGGAGGGAGTTGGCAAACAAGAAGATGGGCACAAGGAGATCGATGCCTGAAAGTAACAAAAACAGTCTGGAGAGTTATTCGTGTATTCAGGTGTTCTATAACATCGTCTTTTTCATATCCACTTGGACCTCTCACCTATCCATTTAGCTCTCTGACATCTTCCTCCATTCCATCATCTCGGATAATGGATTATGCCAATTCGGCTTTCGGGATAACGACGACCATGTTACTCCAGGAGTTGTTACAAAGCCAGACAGTTCACAAAATGGCAATTTTCTCTCCAGACCCTCTCAGTTAGAGAATATATCACATCTATGTCCTGGAGTTTACTGGGGAATGGCCTAATTACTGCTCCCATGGTTTGAATAATGAAAAAGTCATCATCCATCTTCTACGCCTGACCATTGATGACTTTTGTTCCTCCTAATCTGTACACTGAGGCAATTCCTTGTGACACTGATGCCAAAGACTCCTCACAACAGCTACCTTTTATCAAGAGCATTGCAAACTTCCTTAATGATAATCCTACTCTGTCCAGACTGCCTATGTTTACTAAACCAGCACTGAAACGTAGTCGCCCGGTGATCCATCTACTTTTAAATCACTTACTATATTGACTGATTAATATCCAGGGACTGGGATCATCACCTGGTCCAGTATGCGCCCTGTCCGATGGGTTGGCACTGCCTTCAAGGGGCTTCATCCAAAAGCGGATAATAGAAATTCATATTCCTGCAAATAAATCACTCGGCTGACTGTCAATATGTAAATTTAAATCCCCAATTAACAAATATTTTACCAGAGTGAGATAACGTAGCCATAAAAAAAATACTCCAAAATGGAAAGAGCCTTCCTGGTAAAGCCAGGGGACAGTACAATAATAGAGCCAACGCCCAATCATTCCACCTTAAAACCAATCCTTCACTTCCCCACCCCGCCCCCAAGCTCTCATGAAATTTGCTTTAAAGAAAAGCAGGATTTGTAAAGACAAAATCACTCACATTCCTTTTCATGCAGGCCCACATTTTTGTAAAGACGGGTACCCAACAGGGCAGGTTAATTGTAATAAAGAAACCTCCGGATCATCAGGCCGGGGTCTCTGAAACAAAAAAGAATTCAGACTTATTTTCGTGCAAAAGTTCCACCACCAATCCGACTTTGTGTCTAATAGAACAAATAGGCTCTTGGGACAGGTTTGCTATTCACATCAATAACCTTGCTTTCTGAAAGGTTTCTCTCCAAACAACACACTGTCTAACATAGGGGGCAGAGACTGTGCATACTCTCCCTAAATTAACATAAAGCCCACTGCTAAGGTACTGAAGGTATCTGAGTGGAGGAGTAGCCTAGGGGGGGCTACAAACCAAGCGACCAGGGGTTGAGTCGCATTACCCTTCATTGCCTTAGGTATAGGCCTACAGTACCTGAATGTAATCCACTTTGAAGCAGTGCAGAATTGAGAAATGGGATTGCACGTGATTTTTTTCGAGTATCTGCTAGTAGATGACTCCTCCGGTGTGGGCAGGGTCCCTGGGGCTGATGTGAAGTGGCTATTGTGACTTCCGCGGGGTGCACGTTCTAACTGTACAGCAATTATAAGAGAGTGGGTGAAATCTGGAAAAAAAACCAAAAAAAAAAACATTTCTGGTGCAATTATTCTCTTTTGTGACGTAGCGCAGCCCAGCCGCAGGCAGGAGCTGACAAGCTACTATAAGAGCAACAAGAGTACCAGAGCCAGACAGCAGGGGGCGCAGGGGAAGAGAACTACAAATCCCAGCTTCCCTGAAACACCACCAGACAGGGGAGGGAAGCCTGAAGGCGAACAGGTGGCAGGCATAGACCTTAATGAGGCAGACGCAGAGGAGTCCATGGAGGTGGAGGAAGAGGGCGTGCCCCTGGGTGGAACGGGCCACAAAAACTCAGCTCTTCAGTGTCAGAGGAGGAAGAGATGGAGGTAGGTTCAGGGGGAGAGGAGTCCTCCAGTTCGTATATGGATACCGAGTAAGCTGTGAGGGGTAAGGTATGCTCATTAGCCTAAAGGGGAAGCCCGGGAGGAGGGCTCTAAAGGGGCCGGTGGGTTAGGTCTTGTAATAGAGCTAAGCATAAGAAGTAAGAGGGTTACTCTGTAACAGCACTGCTTGTAAGAGAACCGGATAGCTGGAGGTGATGGTGCATTTGTAATCTTTCCAGGTGGTAGGTTATAAACTGCTTTGAAGGAACGAGCACTCTCTCTCTGTGTTGTCTTTGGGGGGGATCGGGGGCTTGCTTACCCCCAACCCTGCTTGAAGGGAACTTAGGAGCCCAGTCAAACCAGGGCCAACGGAGGCCCAGACCCAGGGATTTACTCGAGCCGGTCGAACTCCAGGAACCTTGGCCGCTGGTGGCGGCACAGGACGGACGACGGAAGGGCAGCGCCCGAGGCCTCACGGACGGGTGAGTCATCACACTTTTATTGTAACAAAACCTCTCTAAATACAGAATTTCATCCTCAGGTTGTCTCCCTCTCCCCAAGTCCCTCTTTACCTATACCGGTCGTCTTTTTCAAACCTCTATCCCCATCCCTCGTCCACTCTCAAATACACCCCCCCCCCCACTCCCCGCACCGGGCTGTTCTCTCATTCACGCAGACGGGCTTAGTCGATCCCCCCTCCCCTCCGTGGGATCATTCTCTTCTAACCTTCCCTTTCCGATCCCCCCCCCCCTCTCACTTCCTGTCATGTGTTGGTGCCAACTGCACCTCCTGGCTCCCGTTCTACCTGCCACCACATCTATGCCTGCGAGTCGCAATCCAGTATCAATCTTGACTGGTGGGGGAGGGGGGGAGCGGGGGGAGGCTAGGGGAGGTGGGAGCAAGATGGCCGGAAGAGGAGGACCCCTCTTTCCGTAGCTTGTCAATACTCCAAACTGGCCCTGACCTATGTTCAGCCAGGTACCATTTCCAATATCAGCGTCAGCGATTATGGCGGGGACTGAGCATCCCTCTTACCCCATTTTGACCACAAGGATAGGATAAAATCCTGCCCCCTCCCCCCCTTCAGACCCATGGATGGTGGGGTAAGATGCAGGGAAAGAGGGGGGCTGGGGCAGCTAGGGGGAGGGGGGGTGGCTGGCAGCTGGCCCAGAGGGGCTTTTTTTTTTTACAATTTCCATGCCGTACCTTTTACTTGGCGGGAAGACGGGACCAGGGCTGGCAGCCTGGCTGTTGAAAACAAAATTAAAAAAAAAAAAAAAAAGCAACAACAACATTTTCTTTCATTTTTAGAATGAAAGGAAACAAATTAGGAAATTTTGTTGAGATTTCCAGTTTTGTTTCAAATGAAAACACATCCCTAATACACATTTTATGAGAAAGAGAGAGAGAAAGAAATAGAGAGAGATCAGTATTGCTTAATGAGTTGGAAACCCCCCCACCAAATAAACCTAAATACACCTTAAGCTTCTCCTACTGGCATTTCTTGTGACCTTGGGAAAATCACTTCCCCATCCATTGCCTCAGACACAAAACTTAGACTGCAGGCTCTTTGGAGGAGGAAAACATAGTAACTCTGTACCTGGAGTGTAACTTGTCTTGAGCGTGAGTCAGGAAAGGTGAAGTGAATTGAAACCCAAATCTTAGGGTACCACAGCCCTGCAGTACCGTCTCTCACCTGCGGGCAGATTTTGGGCTCTTCCTCAGGCTGTCCCAGTCTTGTCTTGTGCGGTTACTGCGGTCCGGGCAGTTAGGGTGGAGAGAGGAAGGCACTGAGACAACGAGGAGGAGACACCCCCCCCCCCCCCCCAATGACCGCACGCCCTGCCGGAAGAGAGATGAGGCTCAGGGGGGGGGGCAGACTAGGGGCGACCGTCGCAGAGTTGGTCCCGGCTAGGTCTTGCTTTGAACTCTGGGGACAGAGCTGGTCCCATCTGCTTCAGTTCCTGCTTCTGGGTGATCTCGCTCTAATACAGTACAGCTGGCCTTTGAGGTTGGGCGCTCAGCTTGCCCGCGCGCGTCGCTCGCCGTCCCTGTGATTTCAGATGGAGATTGCATGGGGATTCCTGAACATCGCACAGTTTTTATTGACCGCTCAGACGGGTCCCCTTTCTTGGCTGCTTTTGTGGATTGTCCGTACATCTGGATGATCACGGATACCTGGCAGCCGGGTACCAGGCCCAGCCAGCTAATTTGGATTGATTCATTCTGAATGTTTTGTCCTTTCAAGGGTCCCCAGGTGCTCTCCTTGCTCTCTGCATCTGCTCAGTGTCAAGTGCATCAAAGAAATGAATCGCCGTGGTGAGAGAAGGAGGCATTGTGTCCTGCAAGCTTCCGCAGTTGTCATGATGCCCCATTCTGACATCAGAGAATCACGCTCTGTGCTAACTTGCATGGGGTTTCATTATAGGCAGCAGTCCTAACGTTACACCAACATAATGTTTATCCAGTGGGGATTTTGTACGTAAGCTTTTCAGGTCATGGAATGCCTGCGTCTTCATATTCTGCCAACGTGGAAGGAACAATATGTCTTTTAACATAATCAGATACTGAACACCTTAATAACTTAATCATTACACTTACAAAGAACTTGTCATGCTTGCGCAGGTGAATGTGTTGGCGCATTTTCCGTTGCCCTATAATGCACTGGTTAAGTGCATTTTCAAATAATAAAAGCCACAGATTTGCAGAAATGTGATCTTAAAAAGATTAGAAAATGATTACGTGGAAGGCAGATGGTACCCTGTGATCAGTGCAGACTGGGGACCCCTTTCCTGCTACAGGGGCCACATGTCCTGTATTATACAGGACAGTCTGTTGTTGTTTTGTTTGTTGTTGTTTTTTTTTAATATAAATATTTGGCCCACCTTCCCAAGGTGTCCTGTTTTTAGTCCACCTTTCCAAAGGATGTTCAACACAGCTTACAACATTATTATAATGCAGGTACAATGGGTCCCTGCTCCAAAGAATTTGCAAGCTAAGTGACTACCTCAAGCAATAGGAGATAAAGTCACTTGCCCAAGGTCACTAGGAGTATCATTGGGGGACGTTGAATTTCAATCTTAAGAACATAAGAAATTGCCATGCTGAGTCAGACCAAGGGTCCATCAAGCCCAGCATCCTGTTTCCAACAGAAGCCAAACCAGGCCACAAGAACCTGGCGAGTACCCAAACACTAAGAGGTTCCCATGCTACTGATGCAATTAATAGCAGTGGCTATTCCCTAAGTAAACTTGATTAATAGCAGTTAATGGACTTCTCCTCCAAGAACTTATCCAAACCTTTTTTAAACCCAGCTACACTAACTGCACTAACCACTTCCTCTGGCAACAAATTCCAGAGCTTTATTGTGCATTGAGTGAAAAATAATTTTCTCCAATTAGTCTTAAATGTGCTACTTGCTAACTACATGGAGTGCCCCCTAGTCCTTCTATTATTCGAAAGTGTGAATAACCGATTCGCATCCACTCATTCAATATCTCTCATGATCTTGCTTTCCTTAGTTCTCAGCCCATTGTTTTAATCACTAGGCAACTCCTTGCAATGTCTCTTGTTGTTTCTATGTCTGTCCATGGACTGGAGTCCCTCTTCACGAACCAATTTGCCTGAAAGTGTAGGTGCATCTCTTTCTGACATGGAAGCACTTCTGCTAAATTTCAATCAGATTAGTGATTGGAAAAAAGAGTAAAAGAGCCTCCAAAACCTATGGTAAGACAATGGGGACCATCCAAGGATTAGGAAATGGGTCAGAGCAACACAGAAGCTCGGTAGGAGATTGCGACATGGGATTGCTGTGACGGGGGAAGCCCAGGTAGCAGAGTAGCTGGTGGAGCCCTTCCTTCAGATCACCAGAGGAGATGGGGGAGCAGGGTGGCCAACAGAGTTCATCCCTCCAGCTGCCAAAGTATGGCTCATGCTGCTCACACAGCCACAGGCATTTTCAGACCTCACAGGCCAGCACTTAATGGACATGCTCATCTTACAAATCCATAAGGGAAATAGGTTTGGTCATGATTGGAACAAGTGGCTTGCCAGTGTCCTACCACTAAACCACAGGGCGACTCTTTTGGAGGGGATTCAGGCAAAATATGGAAAGCTTGCCCCGAGCCTGGTGGCAGAACAAGTAATCTCACCTTTAATGAGCCCGATTGGTCCTCGGCACTAGAAAGGGGGTTGCTGAATATGACTGAGCTGGCAAGTCTCCTGCTTTTGCAGGCTGCTGTCTGCCACATTTTATTTGCTCAGGCATCCGGGACTGATCTCTGGAAGGGTGAACCTGAGTAATTGCCCTGAGCCCTAGGCATTAGAAGCCCCCATACCGGTGGAATAAAGCTCGCCCCCTTCTCTCTTCTCCTCCTCTACCAGTGGGCCTGGTTATAGCCACTATCTGGCAGACATTTCTGGGTCGGTGAAATGCCATCACCCTGTGTCTGAGAGGGAGCAAGATGACACATTTAAACCCTACCACCACAATCACACATTCTTAAACCTCTGGGCCCTGCACCCTTCTAGAGTTAGCCTTGTAGGCAGCTCAAATTCTCACCCATTCCCCAGTGAGTCCAAATATAACCAGACGTTGAGTGTCCACTTACTGCAACCGGCTCACTATGCCTGATGATTCTTCTCCGCAGCAGCACTTCCTAGTTAGAGGGAGAAAGGAAGACAGCACAGGGCCAGCATCTCTCACCTGAGAGCTGTGCTGGTTCCCTGCAGCCCTACCCTACCCTACCTCCTTTCCCATACTCTTGATTAGAAGCCATGAGGCGAGGAGGTGGGGCATAGGACAGATCACAGAACAGCTCCTTGGCTCCCATACCTCTGCATATCTTCAGTAGCAATGACCCTCTCAGTCCTGCCCCTGACTGTGTGCTTGGCTGGGAGGAAGTTGGAAAGCTGCTGAAGTCAAGTACCAAGTGGGGAAGAACAGGAGGCAGGATGGAAGATGGAGAGATAATAGAAGGACTAGGGGGCATTCCATGAAGTTAGCAAGTAGCACATTTAAGACTAATCGTAGAAAGTTCTTTTTCACTCAGCGCACAATTAAACTCTAGAATTTGTTGCCAGAGGATGTGGTTTGTGCAGTAGGTGTAGCTGGGTTCCAAAAAGGTTTGCATAAGTTCTTGGAGGAGAAGTCCATTAACGGCTATTAATCAAGTTGACTTAGGGAATAGCCACTGCTATTAATTGCATCAGTAGCATGGGATCTTCTTGGTGTTTGGGAACCATGCTGCTTTTTCAGTCATCGGCGTTGGACGGAAGGGGTCCGTAGACAACAGGAGAAGCCTCATTGGTGTGGCAGTGGGACAGCGCATGATTTCCTTAACCAGCTCACCCCGGCAGCGCTGCAGTGATCCCCTCACTCACCCTCCCTACTCCTGAAGAACAGGAGGATCGCGGCCTTGCAAAATGCCAACAGCCGAAGAGGAGGAAGCCGCCCATGCTGCAAGGCCACTGCCCATGGCGCAATATAAAGAGGCCTGGGGGACATCAGCATCTCCCCACCCATCTGCAGGGCAACAGCAAGAGGCCTAACCAGGCCTTCAACATCTTAGGCTGCTGAAACAGAGACCTAGAGTCTGTATATGTGTGAGAAACAATAAGTGTGAGAGAGGCTCTGTGTGTGTGTGTGTGTGTGTGTGTGTGTGTGTGAGATTGTCAGGGAGAGTGAGCCAATGAGTGTGAGAGAGGCTGTGTGTGTGTGTGTGTGTGTGTGTGAGTATGTGAGATTGTCAGGGAGAGTGAGCCAATGAGTGTGAGAGAGGCTGTGTGTGTGTGTGAGTATGTGAGATTGTCATGGAGAGTGAGCCAATGAGTGTGAGAGAGGCTGTGTGTGTGTGTGTGTGTGTGAGAGAGAGAGATTGTCAGGGAGAGTGAGCCAATGTGTGTGAGAGAGGGTGTGTGTGTGTGTGTGAGATTTTCAGGGAGAATGAGCCAATGAGTGTGAGAGAGGCTGTGTGTGTATGTTTGTGTGTGAGATTGTCAGGGAGAATGGGCCAATGAGTGTGAGAGAGGCTCTGTGTGTGTGTGTGAGATTGTCAGGGAGAGTGAGCCAATGAGTGTGAGAGAGGCTGTGTGTGTGTGTGTGTGAGATTGTCAGGGAGAGTGAGCCAATGAGTGTGAGAGAGGCTGTGTGTGTGTGTGTGTGTGTGTGAGATTGTCAGGGAGAGTGAGCCAATGAGTGTGAGAGAGGCTGTGTGTGTGTGTGTGTGAGATTGTCAGGGAGAGTGAGCCAATGAGTGTGAGAGAGGCTCTGTGTGTGTGTGTGTGTGTGTGTGTGTGAGATTGTCAGGGAGAGTGAGCCAATGAGTGTGAGAGAGGCTGTGTGTGTGTGTGTGTGAGATTGTCAGGGAGAGTGAGCCAATGAGTGTGAGAGAGGGTGTGTGTGTGTGAGTGTCAGGGAGAGGGAGCCAATGAGTGTGAGAGAGGCTGTGTGTGTGTGTGAGAGATTTTCAGGGAGAATGAGCCAATGAGTGTGAGAGAGGCTGTGTGTGTCTGTATGTTTGTGTGTGAGATTGTCAGGGAGAATGAGCCAGTGAGTATGAGAGAGGCTGTGTGTGTGTGTGTGAGATTGTCAGGGAGAATGGGCCAATGAGTGTGAGAGAGCCTGTATGTAAGGGAGGGTAAGAGAGCCAGCGAGGGTGGCGCATACCATGGCTCTATACAGAGGCAATGGGATACTTTCAATTTTTTTTCTTCATTCCTTTTTGGATCAGTCCTAACATTCTAGTTGTTCCTTTGACCACGGCTGCACACCGAGCTGAGGATTTCAGCGTATTGTCCACAAGGACTCCATGGTCCTTTCCTGGATGGTGACTCCCAATACAGAACCCGGCAATATACACCCGTGGTTGGGATTAATTTTTCCCTATGTTGCATCACGTTTCCATAGTAAATTTTATCTGTTGCCCAGTCTCCTAGTTTCAAAAGGTCTCTCTGCAGCATCTCGTACGCCATCGCTGTTTTTTCCGACTTTGAATAACTTTATGTCATCTGCAAATCTGATCAGGTCCCTTTTCGTTCCGTTGAACAGCTCATTTATAAATATGTTAAACAGCACAGGTCCTAATACTGATCCCCCTGGTACTCCGGTAATGACCTTTCTCCATTTGTAAAACTGATCATTCAGCTCTTCCCTCTGTTCCCTGTCATTTTATCAGTTACCAGTCCACGATAGGACATTGCCTCCTCTCCCATGCCTTTATCATTTGCTGTGTTATGGTAGATAGATTTGATTTTTGCAGCCTTTACTTCTACTGCGAATTTCCTTTTCACATTACAGATTGTTCCAGAGGTTCCTTCGCTCCCTTATTGTGGTTTTGCAGAGCAATTGTAGTGGATTCAAGACAACTTTTGCAGTCTGCCGTTTCTGTGGTCAGAAGGATTTGGAACGGTCCTTCCCGCTTTGGCTGTAACTTGGACTCTTTCCATGCTGTTATCTGCACCCAGACTCCAGGCCAGAACCGGTGCACCACAGAGTCCAGTGGAGAAGTCTGGGCCAATAGCCCCTTTTCCCTTAAATGAGATAAAGAAGAAGACAGTGCCAGTACACAATTCTTCTAAAAATAGGTCCTTTGTTTCGAACACTGGGATTTCTCCAGCCCCTCCCAAATAGGGTAATCCAAACATCATCTCATTGGGGGATATTCCCCTATCCTTCCTGGGGTGGGTCCTTACCCGTAGCAATGCCAGGAGTAAGCACTTAGTCCAGGACATTTTGGTTTCTAACATAATTTTTAGAAATTTGCTGTTTCAGAGTCTGAGTCATCCTTTCCATTTTTCCAGAAAATTGTGGATGAGTATGAAAGTACCAATTGAGCCTCAATCCCTCCATTACCCCCTGTAGGACTTTGGAGGTGAAGTGACTCCCCTTATCTGAGTCAGTGTGTTCAACCAGCCCATATCGTGGGATGATTTGTCCCAAGAGCACTTTAATAACCCCCTGTGCTGTAGCTGAGGCCTTAGAAAAAGCCTCAGCCCATCCAGTGAAATAATCTACAACTACCAGTAAGAATTTGAGTCGCTGGGACGGGGGCAGCTCAGTAAAATCTATTTGTATACTTTGAAAAGGCCTTAGGCCTGGATCCCTTTCCCCTGGGGCTGTTTTTCTCAAAATTCTCCTATTGATTTTCTGACATCTGGGACACCACTCACATATCTGTTTAGCCACTGTGCAAATACCTATGCAACCACATTTTCCAAGGACTGTATCGCAGTCAGCTTGAGCTCCCCCATGGCTTCCCTGATGCAAGACTGCCATAGTTTCCTTTACTAGTGGCTTGTTTAGCATCTGGCACCCGTCGGAGAGGAGCCAGGCCCCTGCTTCGTTCTGAACTGCCTCCGTTTCAGCTTTCAGCGAGCTCAGCTTTTTCTTTTGAGTTAACTCTGGCATAGCCCTGATTTAGCAGCCTTAACTGCTAACTGATTCCCCTGGCTTCCGGGGTGGTAGTTTTCTGATGACCAGGTACATGAAACCGCTGCTACCTCCCTTGGTAACATCAGAAAACGCCGGACCGGACCATGGCTCGGGAATACCAGCATTAATAGTTCCAAGGACAAGCATGCATAGCAGTGCTGTCTACTAGTTTTTAACTTTTGTGGCTCTGGTCTGTGTAAAAATAAATACCCTGTTGTGCTGGTAATTTATGATTGAACAGTAATTTTTCAACACACTCCTAGGCTAACCTATCATTCTAATGTGCCTGCATAAAGCTACTCCCTTGTCTCTCTTGTAATGCCTCTAGGGGGCACTCCCACAAGCCGTGGCGTGGCAACTGCCCTCCATTCCAATTAAACAACTCATCCACTCTCCTCTCTCATGCACCTCCATGTCACAACTCACTCCGTCTGAAATACTTACTCTTCCCTTCCAATAACTTACTGGTAGCCCCTCTGTTCAAAATGGATGCATTTTAACTTTCACAGAAATAAAGCAAACTTCCTACTCAAGGCTCTCTTTTTTTTTTTTTTTTTGTCTGCAGAGAGGAGTGAATTCCTGAGGGTGGGGCTACAGTAAAACAAACTTGTAAAACAAATTTTCTTACCGGCAGAAGTAACAACATAGTTTACTTTACACTGCAATCGGTTTATTTATTGACAAAACACTTTCCTGATTAATATGCAAATGGATGGCCTCGAGCTAGGGCTAGCAGCAGCTCCTAGAAAAAAACATCTCCTCTTTTTCTGGTCCCACCTTTAAATTTACCAAGGGCTCTCGGCAGGACTTTAGCGCTAGTAGCCCCTGTCTCTCCTATTTCCACGATCTCAGCCGGGGAGAAAATGTTCTCTTCTTTGTATATCCGGGGCACTCCCCTTTAAAGTGCCCTACTTGTCCGCACCTCAAAACAACCTGAGGGTTCCATCCTCCTCTGAACCCAGGGCCTGTACTGAAGCCCCTGCCTCTAATTTCAAAAGCTTTTGCTACTTTTCTGATTCCTCGGCACTGCTTCCATAACCCCCTTACAATGAGAATCCGTAAGTCACTCATAGGGGTTCTGTCTGCTGCCTCATTATTATCCCACCAGGGGTCTGTGTTAGGATACTTTTGTTCTGCGGGGTCTCTTCACCCCCCGGGTGGGTGTTCTCTTTCCCATATCCTCATCCCTGCTGCTCTGATCATAGCTCACTCTTCTCCCGTAAATAAAATGCTCAGTGCTGACATCAGTCCTGCCCATGTATATATATTAGGACCTAAAAACTGATCTACTTGATCCGCTAATCCACTAGGATCATCTAACAAAGATTTCCTTTTTAAAGTTTCTCACTTCCCCACCAGTGAGAGGATTACTCACATATCCGATATTACTAGGTTACTAGGAGCCAAGAGAAACAGATAAGTATGAGAAAAAAAGAAGTGTGAGGCTTGCTGGGCAGACTGGATGGGCCGATTGGTCTTCTTCTGCCGTCATTTCTATGTTTCTATGTTTACCTCCCTCAGGGGATACAGGGGTCTGAGTTCTCTGGTCGTTCTGATCTGTTATCTTTTCTCCTAGCCCCAGATTCCGGAGCATCTGGGAACGGATACTGCTCTATATCCTTTATTAACTGCTTTAATTCTTTATCTAGCCCCGAGACACCGTGCCAGTGCCTTTGTTCTTCTTGCCTTTCCTGTTCTCTTTGTGCCCTGGCTGCAGCTTCTTCTACTGCACCCCAATCTACTCTGGTATCACCATCAGTCTCCCCACGAACCCCCTTAAGTATTGGGTGTTTGTCTGATTACCCGACATCTTCACTTTCATACGCCAGGGGAAGGGAAGGGGCACTAGTGAGTGCAAGCACCGGGTCTAACTGAGGCAAGTGATCCAGGGGGGTCCCATTTCTTTCCCTCTATTTCTCAGGAGGGTCATTTTCAGGAACTATCTTAGGCTCTGATTTTTTTTAATGGGCATCATGATTTCCCTGCTGCCTGTCCAGCAGGCGGTATATTCTGCCTCTTCCTGAGAAAACAGTGTTTTCCTATTTATATACATTTATTTATTTAAGACATTTCTATTCCGTTTTATCAGCGATATTACTGTTCAAAGCGGTTTACAATACTAACATAAAATATATATATTTAATGTCTGACATAACCAATTCTCATCTGCCCCATATGTTGGCCATAACAGTGCCGGCTGTTTTAGACTCTGTCTGGGCCATTGAAAGCAACAATATTTTATCATTTTCTTTTCATTTTTATTTCTTGTACAAGACCTGTCCTCCCAGGACCTTTAACATCCTCCCCATGGGACTATCTGGAGAAATGTCTGAGGGGTCTTCCCAAATCTATCCCCCTTTCTTCTTATCTCTGGCCATTTTATTTCCCATTGTGAACTCTCTGAAGCCCTCTAATCTCCACTCCCTTTGTAGCCATCTCTGGCTTTCCTCCCCGTGACCACGACACGTCTCAAATCCCTTCACCATTCAAGGTTCACAGTCCCAACCAACAAGGTAATACTTAATAGTCATTTTTCTTACCTTGCTTCGTGCACGAAGTTGCCCGGTTGAAGCTAGCTGTGCCTGCTTGTTGTCCTTTAAAATTGTTTCACCAAGTTCACTGCGAAGGGACCATTTGCCAGTCCAGACACCGACCCCGGTGCCGACTCGAGGACTGTTGAAAATGCAACAGGGCGCGTCTTCCTTCCCTTGGCACCCGACCTTCGGTACCTGGATGGCTCAAATCCCGGATGAGCCCCCAAGCTGTTAGAAACGGTACTGCAAAATTATATAGTGAACACAAAAGTATGGTGAAACAATAACTATTTATTGTACGAACTTGCAAGAACGGGCGTCATACAGAAGTAGGCACAAAATTACATTAATCAGGCCACAAGTTATACACCCCTGTTATCTCCTCTCTGCGGTTAGCGTTTCTATGTCATTTTCCTTTCTTACTTCTGTCTTGCCCCCTATGGCAAGCTCGTCCTAGTTTGCTATTGGTTAAAAAGCTTGTGTAAGGGGGGGGGGGGGGTGTGGATAGGAGTCTTTGCCTTTCTAATTTTTCTGTGTTCAGCAAGAACACAGGAAAATTTTTTAACTTGGTGGTTTGACTTTTAATCAACCCTGTTTACAGCCTAAGGGGGGGGGGGGGGGGGTTAACAGAGTGGGCTGCTTTCAGCGTTCTGCCCTTTATTTTTTAATATTCAGCAAGAACAAGGAAGGATTTCTTAATTTAGTAACTAACGGCTCCTGCAGAAAAAGGATAGTACTACAAGTGCTGTGCAAAGGTTCAAAGGAGTTTTTGTTCTGGTCCTAGGTCCCTTGGACTTTGTAGAGGCCTGTTTATTTCACAGGCTTCTACGGTGACCTTAATAACATGGTGGGGTTTGTTCCCGTATTGTATTTCAAGCGGGGAGGGGGGGGGTTTGAAGGGGGGGGGTGTCATACCCTTATATTCCTTTCCACTACCTTCTGCTAGAATGAGGCCTATTTTCCACTGGCCTAGTTTCCAGCAGGTACCAAACTTGAGATTTTACAATCTGCTGAAGCAAAAATGATCTCTAAAAACAAAGATTCAGTGGTTTATACTGTGCTTAGCAGCAGTGTAATGGAATTGCAGCACGTATAAAATCATTAAGATTATATTTTAATCTCCTGTCCTATTACTGAAACAGCAACACCTGGAGTCATTTCTCACCGCAGATTACCACAGCTTCAGTGTCCTGGCTTCCAGCTCAGGGAATGGGCCTTCACTAAAAAAAAAAAAATAGGCATCCACTCCAGACTAAAGGAAAGTCTATAAGGACACGAAGGGAAAACCCACTGGCAGGGAGGGCACATCACGGTTAGCCTCCAAATAAACAAACACTGAGGGGATAGGCCCCGCTCTAAAGGAAAAATCCGAGGTGCTCCTTATTCCTCCAAGTCTCTAACAAGATTGCCACACCTGCTCCTATCCTAGCCTCATTAAGAAATCTGAGACAACCAATCACAACCAACCTCAGAGAAGGGGTCGGCAGGATTGGGACTGTAATGATTTCTAATGTGCAGGGACATAGTGCCATCTGGTGGCTGACCGCAGGGTTGGACATATATATATATATATATATATAGCAAGCAAAAAAAATTTTTGGCAATATTATCTCTACCAGTGCTAGAGCTAATATACAAAAAAAACCCCAACGTAAAAACGTGGGAGACAATAAGCACTATTTTTGTGTTTACTAAATCAATTCAAATATATGACGCTTTTTAAAATTGTTAATCTTTTATTGAAAACTTTAACAGAGAATTAATAAAATTAGTGAAAATTTTTTTTATACAAATCATTAAATATTTCATATATGCTGAAATCAGCTTTTAGTCCAATTAGTTATACCCCTCAATCCTCACCTATTTCTGTCCTCAATCTTACCCTAATCAGACTGTATATACCCTAACCTCATTGTTGTTATAATAGGTCTATTTTGATGAATACACCACTTAGCTGTTTAACAATCTTATCTATATCACTTATATTACATTCCTTTGTCCATTCAATGAACTTATATTAGTGGTATATGTCATTTAGCTGGATCTTTCTTCCATCGTCGAAAACGCGCATCCAAACCCGGGCTAACAGTGCACTCCACCGGAGCGCACTTTACTGTATCAGCCTGATAATGAGTGGAGGCACAAAGGTTTTTTCTTTACTCTTTTACTCCCTCATCTGGTAACTGACTTTCTCTCTTCTCCCTCCACCTAAGAGAGCCCATCTGATCTGGGCTTTTGACTTGCTAACCAGTAGCTGGAGAGAACTTCATTTGGTAATAGGTTAAATTAGGTTAAGTTAGGGAGGCTTCCTCATCAAACTAGGCTTGCAGTGACTGTGTTGAGGTGACCATGGTCAGGGAGTACAATTTGCCCCTGGATTCTGGTGGGCATGCTTTTCAGTTAAGGCAGGGGAATAACAGAACTAGCAGGATAAAAATATAGCTTAAGGATATAGATGTGGTTAGGTGTAAGGCGGGTACCTAGGCATATTGTGAGATTTCTTGGTGAAAGGTTGTGTGCGTGAGTGTATGCTGCGGAGAGCTTGTTGTCAAAGCTTGTTGTCAACATGCTGCAAGATGTTTTATGTTTCTCCATCCTTAGGTAATGCCTGCCTGACGCTGCCTACAAGCGTGTGAGTAGGGGTCCGATTATATGTTTAATTGTTTTGCAAAAGTCTGGGCTTTCCCTCCCGTACAGCTGAAGGCTAAGCTTACTGCAGAGACAGGCCGATACAGTACAGTGCACACTGTTAACCGGCATTTGGACTCACGTTTTCGACGCGCTAGCTTTATCCCTTATTCAGTAAGGGGTAATAGTGCGTCGAAAACGCTCGTCCAACCCCCCCCCCCCCCCCGAGACTAATAGCACCCGCAACATGCAAATGCATGTTGATGGCCCTATTAGTCATTCCCGGGCGATACAGTAAGTAAAATGTGCAGCCAAGCCGCACAAATTACTTTAAGAAATTAGCGCCTACCCAAAGGTAGGCATTAATTTCTGTGCACTTCCCCGGTGCACTGCTTTTCTGTGCACTGCTTTTCTGTACACCCTCCGACTTAATATCATGGCGATATTAAGTCGGAGGTCCCAAAAGTTAAAAAAAGTAAAAAAATAAAAATTTAAAAATCGGCCCGCAGCTCGCGGGTTGAAAACCGGACGCTCAATTTTGCCAGCGTCCAGTTTCCGAACCCGTGGCTGTCAGTGGGCTCGAGAACCGACGCCGGGTAAAATTGAGCGTCGGCTGTCAAACCCGCTGACAACCGCCGCTCCTGTCCAAAAAGAGGCGCTAGGGACGCGCTAGTGTCCCTAGCGGCTCTTTTTACCACGGGCCCTAATTTAAATATTTTGGTTTACTGAATCGCGCGCACAGGCCAGTGCCCTGTGCGCGCGCCGTGAGAGCAGGCACTCGGCCACTCTCCCGCGAACTTTACTGTATCGGCCTGAGAGTGAGATTCCCCTCACGGTGTCCCCTCGCCCACTTGCAGTAAGGAACTGCTATATTTTTTCAGGGTAATCCTTAAGGGGTTAACCTTTGACTTGGAAAGCCTCTGTTATCGGTCTTTTTCTACTCAGGTTAGTAGAGGGAGGGAGGGGAGTGCAGTGAGTGCCAGCGCCTGCGGTGTGCGCTGTGTAACTGCGCCTGCCTGGCGCTGGCAAAGAAAAAAAATAACTAAAAGGGGGGAAAAAAAAAGATGTCTAAGTGAAGTTGAAGCTGTGCGCCATACGATGTGGGTGACTGCAGGTGGCTGACGACAGAAGGAACAGCTGGGGTTTGCAGGGAATTATTTCTGATGGTGTGGAAATGTTTGTGATTGCTGTGGGGCGTATTCTCGTCGGAGGCTGATTTGTTTTCTCATCATGTCAGCATTGCATTTCTCTGTATAGTGGGCATGTTGATTTATCTGTAGGTGTGCTGAGCGTCTAGAGAAGAAAAATAAAACAAAAAGCAGAGGGGGAACACAGTTAAGAAGGAGATGCCACAAAAAGGAAATACAAGGACCCCTAATAACATAATTCAGCTGAAATATGGGGGATGTGCTTTTGATATGCGAAAAATAAAGAAATGGGGCAATAAGATGTGAGGACCCAGGGCTTGGCCAACCGGAGGGCTCTTTGATGCTGATAAGATTATGAAGGTTATGCAAAGATTACCTCTTTATGACCAGAAAGGGGAAATATTCTGTAGCCAAAGCAATTTTAAGCTTTCTTTCTCGATGAAAGAAAGCAACAAAAATTAAAAACTCAGCTGAAATCGTTGCAATATGAAGCTAATCTTAAACTCTGCCACCCACCTCCTTCCTCTCCTATCCGCGCACAGCTCCACACGAACCAGAACTCTTTCAGGCTCCTTCTCCCCTGCCCTCAGATCCATCCACGGACTCTTATCGCCCCTTAGTAGACGCATTGGTTACTCTACACAAGAGAAACGTTACCTGTGAGGTGAAAAACTCAGCCCTGCCCTCAATGTCCAGGGGAAGCTTTACGTATCAAGCGAGAGAATCCTTGATGGCTAAAGACATCCGCTCTGTCCGTGCCCTCCGCAATGAGGTACGGGTGGGAGATCTCACATTTAACGATGTAGTAGGTATTTTAAGATCACATCTAGCTGATGAACAATTTGGGAACTGGGCTGTAGCCACTAACCTTGAAGACCAAATGAGGCCTGTACATAATTTACTTGCTAGCAGATCTCTGATAAATCCTAATGATGGGATGTATCAGGGTGAGATGGCTATTTATCTTACAAGCTTTAGGGGACTTGGTGGCTTGCTATCCCTCTAAACCAAACTGGAATGTGATCAGAGCCACCTTTTCAAGGGAAAACTGAATCTGTTAATGATTTTTCTTTTGGGCACAATTCCTTACAGCATGAAAAGTTAATGCTGGCACAGATGCAATCCTTATGGACCCTTTAATTACCCAGTGTGTGTGTATGTAGTTTCGCATGATGCATTAAGGAAAGTCTGGATCAAAAACTGATTACTTATACTCCCACAACCCGGGAAGATTTCGTAAGATTTTCTGTCCAAGCCACAAGAGCTGTCAACACCACTGATGTAGAAGAAAAAGTGGGCAGCCGTATCACTCTCACCTCCTCCCCTGGGAAATGGTGTAGGGATGCAATGGGGTTAGGGCAGGGGTATGGGAGCCCCCCCCCTAGCCACTGAAGCCGCTACTGCCATTATTGTGGGAAACAAGGACACTGGAAATCAGAAAGTAAAATGACATAAACTGACAGGAAGGCTGGGGCAGAGGGGTGCGAGATCATGCAACACTGCTCCCTGGCCAGCACCAAGTCCTCAGCTGGAAATGGCCCCCATAAGGTTACCAGAGCGCAGTCTCCTGCAGGGGACCAAGCCTGTTTATTCCTGGGCTGCTCCACCAGCAAAGCCCCAACGTTTCAATAGTTACAGCTGACTAGGGAAGGGGGGCATGTATTGGCATTCCTCTTATTGGCGCTGTATTTGTGTTGTCGGGTTCTTTCACTCCTAATGGTTTAGCTGTTTGACTTTGAAGACTTTCCCCTATCCGCATGATGATTGACACCAGAGCTCAGCAATCACTCCTCGTGGTACGTGACCACCACAGGTTAGGGGCTCCGTTGTCAAGTCAGATACAACCTGTGAAAGGAGTGGGGAATAAAAGTGTTGTTTGCTTTCTTACACCTCCATTGACAGATGATCTCTCTCTAGTTATAATTATTCCCCTTTTAATCACTCCCATCTTTCATCACATTTCACTTTTGGGCTTAGATGCCCTCCAAGCCCGGGCAGGTCAGATTGATTGTCGTAAGGGAGCTATTTCTCTGACTGCATTGAACCTGCCCCGGTACATCTTGGAGCTGGATCAGAGAGAAAGAGATACCTTGATACAATCTCTGCATAGTCCCCCTTGTTTATGGGTAACAGAAAACAGAGAGGTAGGATTTAAAAAATCTGCCCCTTTATTTATCAGGACCCAACCAAGCAGTGCGCTTCACCGCATCAGTATTCCCTCTGCCCAGAGGAAAAGAAATGAACTGAGCCCACATACATTCCTTGCTTGCACAAGGAATTCTATTCATACCCGCAATGATTGCAACACCCCCATCTGGCCAGTGCCTAAGCCCAATGGCAAATGGTGCCTCACTCAGGATTTTCAAAAAATGAATGAGCGTGCCATTCCTTGTTTTATTATTGTGCCTAATCCAGTCACAGTTCTGCAACCATACCACTACCGATGATTTTCCCAGTCAAAGAGCTCACTGACTCAACGTTTTACAGTACGATTGCACCCCCAGTCTTATTTTTTATTTGCATTCACATATAATGGGTTACAATATATGTGGAAAAAAACAACAAAGGGACTACCTTACACCGTGGAAGATTTTATTAGAGATGCCCACGGTGTAAGGTAGTCCCTTTGTTTTTTGCGTTGGCTACGTGGGACCGCCTTCCGATTTGTTTTATTGGACCTTACAATATATGTGGACCAGTCTACCTCAGGGATACACTGAAAGCCCCTCCGTCTTTAACTTGCTTCTACATCAAGACTTAGCTGTACCAATGTACCTTTCAAGCACATTGGTACAGTATGTAGATAACCCCCTGCTCTGTTCTACAGACCGATAAAGCCATTTACAGGATCTGGCCATATTACACACCACCCTAGCCCACAAAGGCCACAAAGTAGAACTTAAGAAATTGCAACTTGTCCAAGAAACAGTACGATAGGCTCTCTTATCTCTTATCTCCCAGAGGTCATGCTGTTGCCCCTGATTGAATTGCTATTTTATGGGTCTCAACCCCCTAAAGCAATAAGACAGCTTAGAACCTTCCTAGGACTTACTGGGTATTGTTGCCATTGGATCAGTGAGTATGCCTCTTTGGCAGCACCCCTACAGGCCCTACTCCTGGAATCTCCAGTGCCATCTGATGCTCTTGAATGTAATGAGGAGCTTCAGAAAGCTTTTGATATTTTAAAAACTGCTCTGGCCAGGGACATATCTTAGTCCTACCAGATTATAGCAAACCATTTAATCTATATGCAACTGAATGAAAGGGTTGATCCCTGTCATTCCGCACCCAGTTCCATGGATCTCAGAAGCATCCTGTAGGCTTCTCCTCCAAAATGAATTCTGTAGCATGTGCTCTGCCCTCCTGCTTGCATGTAGTGGCTCCTACTGTCACAGCTATCAGAGAACATAAGAACATAAGAAATTGCCATGCTGGGTCAGACCAAGGGTCCATTAAGTCCAGCATCCTGTTTCCAACAGAGGCCAAAACCAGGCCACAAGAACCTGGCAATTACCTAAACACTAAGAAGATCCCATGCTACTGATGCAATTAATAGCAGTGGCTATTCCCTAAGTAAACTTGATTAATAGCAGGTAATGGACTTCTCCTCCAAGAACTTATCCAAACCTTTTTTGAACCCAGCTACACTAAGTGCACTAACCACATCCTCTGGCAACAAATTCCAGAGCTTTATTGTGCGTTGAGTGAAAAAGAATTTTCTCCGATTAGTCTTAAATGTGCTACTTGCTAACTTCATGGAATGCCCTCTAGTCCTTCTATTATTCAAAAGTAGCTAACATTGTATTACTACACCCCTTAACTGTATACACCCCTTAGTGTCCCTGGTGTCATCTGTACACAAACTTCTTCTGTGGCTCTTTAGCCCATTCTAATTTATGTTGGACTTGCACATGTAACTATGTTAAGGCATTTACCCACTGTATCTCTGTGAGGACACTGGATTGCCAAGCCTCCCCCGAGTGGAAGTGAGGATGGATCCCATGGCTTGCGAAGAATGGGGAGGCTTTAGTAGTTGCTCAGTTATTATACATGAATTCTGCCATAGGAAGTAAGTGTGCTCAGTTTGTCAGGTAAAAATTAGAAAAGCCATGGAGATACAGCTTTAGAGTCTGATTTAGCTATTCTGTCTGCCATTGGATTATGGTTGGTGTGCTGATGACAGAGTTGGACATTCCAAAGTTTAATTATCTTCGCCAGAAATGTGCAACAAACTGGGAGTTCTGGTCAGAGAAGATAAGAGATGGCAGATTGTGCAGATGCACTACTTCTCAAACTAGCAGGTCTGATGTTTCATGGGAAGAGGGAAGACTGGTAGTGACTATTAAATGGGCCATCTTAGTGAATGAATCTATCACCACCAGAATCGTGGTCTTTCCTTGTGATGATGGTAAATCGGTAATTAAGTCCATTGATACCCATTCCCATGGTCTTGAGGGTACTGGCAATGGCAATAGTAGTCCATGAGGGTGATGAAATGATATCTTGTTACAGGCACACATTTCACAACAGGTGACATACTGTGTTTCATCTTAGTTCCATCCCAGCCACCAGAATTCATGGGCAACTAGTTCTTTAGTCTGTGGCGACCAGGATGACCTGCGAATGAGAAGTCATGGTAGCTTCACAGGGGCCTCCAGACTTGAAGTGCCCTTAGGTACATAGAGTCGATCCTTCCTATAAAGGATGGTTTCCTGCCAATTCCATACAATGTCCTTTTCTCCCTTTTCCAATTCCTACAGCCGGGCCTGTGGGAGCTCATCTTGCAGCAGGTTTCCAAGTGTTACTTCCATCAGGTTAGGATTCCTGGATCTGAAGGCAAAATTCTCCAGTCAGAGGATTATGGTGGGAGCTTCTGGTTCTGCAAGTTCTCCTGCTTATTTTCAGGAGAGAGAGCATCTGCCTTGCTGTTCATGGAAACTGGTTGGTGTGTTAATATGAAATCAAACCAAAAGACGGAAAGAGACCATCGAGCTTGCCTGATATTCATATTGCATGTGGTCTTAAGGAATTTTAAATTTTTGTAGTCTGTGAAAACCTGGACATAATGATGGGCCCCTTCCAGAAGGTGACTCCCTTCTTCAAAGGCGATTTTTATGGACAGGAGTTCTTTGTCAGTTTTGATAGACTTTTTCCGCAGGTGTACGTTTACAAGAATAGAAGGCACATAGATGGAGGGGATCTTTACATCCCCATCTTTAGGATAGTATAGCACCGATAGCTACTCTAGACACATCAATCTCTACTATCAATGGCTGCTGTGGGTCTGGGTGTACCAGCATTGAGGCTATTGTAAAAGCTTTCTTCATAAGAACAAGCTTTCTTCATAAGAATTATAAGAATTAGTTTATGTTCTTATTAATTTGCCATACTGGATCAGACCAATGGTCTATGACTCCCAGTATCCTGTTTCCAACAATGGCCAATCCAGGTCACAAATCCCTGGCAAGATCCCAAACAGTAAAGAGATTCCATACTGCTATTGTGCAGTGATAAGCAGTGGCTATTTCTTAAGACTAATTGCTTAATAACAGTTTCTTGACTTTGCCTCCAGGAATATGTCCAAATCATTTTTAAACCCAGCTATACTAACAGCCTTAACCACATCTTCCGGCAATGAATTCCAGAGCTTAATTGTGTGTTGTGCGAAAAATAATTTTCTCCAATTTATTTTGAATGTGCTACATACTAACCTTATGGAGTGTTTCCTAGTCTTCCTGAGGACCATATTCAGTTGCCGTGCGGCTTGGCTAGTTAATTGAATAAACTTATCTAGCTAATTTAACCTATTTATTCAGTGGTGGGTCAGGAGTATGGGCCAATCAGATTTAGCCAGATAAGTTATGCCCCCAGAATGCTCCTAACATATCCAGGTAAATTGTAGCCATTTAGCTTATTATCTGGCTAGAATTTAGTCAGATAAGTGCCCAAATCTTTATTTAGATGGATAACTTCTGAGTTATCCTACTAAATGCTTTTGAATATGGACCTCATTTTTTGAAAGAGTAAATAACCAATTTACATTTACCCATTCTGTTCCACTCATGATTTTATAGACTTCTATCCTATCCCCCTCCCCTCAGCCGTCTCTTCTCCAAACTGAACAGCCCTAACCTCTTTAGCCTTTCCTCATAGGGGAGCCGTTCCATCCCCTTTATCATTTTGGTCGCTCTTCTCTGTACCTTCTCCATCGCAACTATATCTTTTTTGAGATGCGGCAACCAGAACTGCACATAGTACTCTAGGTACGGCCTCACCATGGAGCGATACAGAGGCAGTATGATATTCTCTGTTTTACTCTCCATACCTTTCCTAATAATTCCTAACATTATTTTTGCTTTTTTTTTTTTTTTTTTTACCACTGCTGCACATTGCACAGATTTCAAACTATTGTCTACTATGATGTCCAGGTCCTTTTCCTGGGCGATAACTCCCAATATAAAACTTATCATCGTGTAGCTAAGGTGTAGGTTACTTTTGCCCATGTGCATCACTTGGCACTTGTCCACATTACATTTCAACTGCTACTTAAATGCCCCGTCTTCCAGTCTCACAAGTTCCTCCTGCAACTTTTCACAATCCCCTTGTGATTTAACAAATCGGAATCATTTTGTGTCAGCTGCAAATTTGATCAGTTCCCTCATTGTTCCCCTTTCCAGATCATTTATAAATATATTAAAAAGCACTGGTCTCAGTATAGCTCCCTGAGGTTTATCCTCCTCCACTGAGAAATCTGACCATTTATTCCTACTCTGTTTTCTATATTTTAACCAGTTTGCAGTCCACAAAAGGACATTGCATCCTATTCTGTGACTTTGTAATTTTCTCAGGGGTATCTCATGGGGCCCTTTGTCAAACGCCTTAAAATCCAAATACATTACATTCATCTGCTCACCATTATCCATGTTTTTTAACCCCTTCAAAAAATGTAGCAGAGTGGTGTGGCAAGATTTCCATTGTGTAAATCCATGCTGGAGGTGCCCCATTATCTCATCTCTTTCTATATGTTCTGCACTTTTGTTCTTTAGAATAGTTTCCACGATTTTCCCCAGCCCTGAAGTCAGATTCAACAGTCTACAGTTTCCAAGATCACCCCTAAAGCCCTTTTTAAAGATTGGGGATACATTGGCCATCCTCCAGCCTTCAATCACGATGGATCACCCCACGACAGGTTACAAATTACTAGTAACAGAAACAGGAGGCGGGTTAAGATGGCTGCCGTGTAAGGACAGCGTGGAGACGCTCTCGCTGCAGTGTCTTTGAATTTCCTGATTTCCTCTTTAGTATTTACCTCAGAAAATGCCTCACACGAAGAGGCAAGCTAAGCTGCGCGGGACGACGGCTAGTTCTCCTGCCATTGACCCTTTACGGCCCTGCATCGAGGGATTGAAGGGGCGCAGACGCTGAGAGAGACGCAGCTGCTGGAGGAGGCATGCAGGAGCGAGCAGCTTCCTCCCTGGCCTTAGATACCACCTTAAGCCCCGGCGAACCGAACAGGCCGGCTCCTCCCCGCTATGAGAGTATGGGGAGTCCGGTGAGGGTGGAAGGGTCCCCGGAAGGTGAGAGGGGATATTTGGAGCCCTCAGCACGGCGGATAACCCTCAGAAGAGAGCGGGGAGTCTCAGATCTCGGGAGCGGTGAACCCTCTATGGACAGAGGAGAGATTCGACCCTGCCGCTCCTGCTGTGGTTAAGACCTGCCGGGTTAGAACTAAGAACGGACCCAGTACCGAGACAAGGAGCAGGCAGCAGTGTGGGGGGTAGAGAAACCCTCTATGAATCTGAAAACGGATGCAGGACTTAAATGCCCAGAATCCATGAATGTTGAAGGATTGTGGAAAGTTTTGAAATCAATAGAGAGTTCTCTAATGTCAGCATCACAAGCGGTGTTAGATATAAAAAAAACCCCCAAGTTTTGGTTAACACTAATTTAACTACCACGTACAATTTAAAATTAGAAGATATATCCAACAGAATTTGGTCAAATCTGAGCAGATTCATAGTAAAAAAAATTAGAAAAATCTAGAAAATGCTATGAGAACTCACAATTTGAGAATTTTAAATGTTCCAGTTGTGAATTTTGTTTCACCTTTAGACCTTTTCAAGAGATACATCCTACAGGTACTGAAGATTCCTGAGGCTGCATTGCCTGTCATTACAAAAATGTATTATCTTCCACAACCTAATCAAGCAGCGCAGGAAGGTCAGGTACAGCCATCTGAATCTTTGGATATCTCTAGAATTTTGGAGAGTTCTCAAGAAGAAGAGGTTACACGGAGAAGGTCAGTGCTTGTGTCCTTCCCCTGCTTGATGGACAGGAATAATGTTCTGAAGCAATTTTTCCAAAATCGTCAATCATTATTTCTGGGACAGAAAATATGGATATTTCCCGATTTGGTTAAAGCTACCCAGTTAAGAAAGAAGCTAGGAGCGAAATTTGAGCTCCGCTACCCTTCTAAATGTTGTGAATTATATTAGAATATCAAACAAGCCAGCTTAGAGAATTCTTAGATGGGCACCACCAGAGAGACCCCACAGCTAGTTCGATATAAGAAAATAGCCCCAAATTCCTCACAGCACCATTACTAAATATAATATGATAACAAGTTAATATATACACTCATTATTTCTTTTAGCCTCCCTATTACCTATATTGTTTTGGTATATGGTTAAGAGAAGTAAAATAAATTGTATTATTTCTGTTTTGTGTAACTGATAGAATTTTTCTATAAGAGCCATGTACCTTCATTGCTAACAACTTCTTGTAAGAATTTGTAAAAGTTATGAAAATAAAAACAAAAAAAAACAAATTACTGGTATCAGATCTGCAATTTCATTTTTAATTGAAAAATAGTTGGGGTGTATGCCATCTGGTCAGGGTGATTTGTTATTCTTTATTTATTTATTTAAAAATCTTATAACCTACATCCTCCACAACATGTTCAGTGCGGAGTATATACAAACACAATCATTTAATATTCAAAACAATAGTTAAAATAAAACAATAACAATTTCAAATATAACTACATACAAAAATAAAAAATCATTAAACATTTAGGGGTGAATTTTCAAAGGGTTACATGTGTAACCCCGAAAACCTGCTCCTGCGCGCACCGAGCCTATTTTGCATAGGCTCGGTGCGCATAGCCCTGGGACGCAAGTATGTCCCGGGGCTTGAAAAAAAGGGCGGGGCGGGGCGGGGCTGGAGCCTCAAGGCACAGCCGTCGGCTGGCGCGCGCAACCTACCCCTGCCCGGAAGCAAGCGCAACTTATAGGATAAAGGTAAGGGGGGGTTTAGGTAGGGCTGGGGGGCGGGTTAGGTAGGGGAAGGGAAGGGAAGGTGGGGAGGCGGAGGGAACGGAGGAAGGCTGCACGGCTCGGCGCACGCAAGCTGCACAATTGTGCACCCCCTTGCGCGCCGACCCTGGATTTTATAACATGCGCATGGCTGCGCACACAAATGTATGCCCGCACGTACTTTTTAAAATCTGGCCCTTAATATGCTTCTGCACAAAACATGGCATTCACCTGTTTATGAAACACTTTAATGTCACTCTCTCCCCATAGAGGTAATGGTAAGAAAATTCCAAATAATTGGAGCAAAGTATGAGAAAGCACACGAGTGCATTATTTGTAACCTGTAATCCCATATTGACGGCGCTGCTAGCAATTTACAATCAACTGGTGCAAACGCCACAGGAAAAAGTACCTTTGGACCTTGCACCTGCCTGCATAATTTTGAAAGTTTCCATCTTTCTGATTTGCTGGTGGATGCACAGTAGATGTAGACTCTAACTGCAAACTTTGAATTTCACAGGTTCCACATTAGGTATTATCGGGATGTGCTGGCTATGATATTTACCATAGAAGAAATTAATAAAACTCCAGAACTTTTACCAAATATCACTTTGGGGTTCCGCATCTTTGATTCCTGCATGTCTGAGATGAGAGCCATCTGGGGAATATTGGCACTGCTATCGGGGAAGCAGATTCCTGTTCCTGCTTACAGCTGTCAGGCGCGTCCATTGCTAGCTGGTGTTATTGGGGAACTGATGTCATCCTTTAGGGATGTGCAGACCAAAAGTTTAAGTTCATAAGTCCATAAGTCGAAAGGGGGGGTCATTTGCGGTCAATATGGACATATGGAGAATTCCATAAGTTGAGTCTATGTCCATATGTGCAAATAAAAATTTAAACCCCTCACCCGCCTTAATCCCCCCCCCCCCCCCCAAGACTTACCAAAACTCCCTGGTGGTCCAGCGAGGTCAGGACGCCATTTCTGAACTCCTTTGCAAGGAGCACGTGACGTCGGCGTCACGTCGGAGTGACGCGGCGTCACGTGATTCCCCGCGGGTTTGCTCCGGGACCCTTGTTGGGCCCAAAAGGCACTTTTGGCCAGCCTGGGGGGGGGGTCAGGAGGCCCCCCCAAGCTGGCCAAAAGTGCCGTTTGGGTCCAACGAGGGGTCCGGGAGCGGAACCGCGATGGACCACGTGACGTCGGCGTCACGTCGGAGTGACACAGACGTCACGTGATTCCCCGCGCGTCCGCTCCCGGACCCTCACGGAACTTTTGGCCAGCTTGGGGAGTTTTGGTAAGTCTTGGGGGGGGGATTAAGGAGGGTGAGGGGTTTAAATTTTTATTTAGATCAACAATCGCGATTTCCAACTTATTTAACATAGCTATGTTGAATAAGTTGGAAATCCGATCGTTTACGCCTCATCACTTTTTTAAGTTAAAAAAAAAAAAAATAAGTTGCGTTTTACATTTAAGTTCAAAACGAATGCACACCCCTATCATCCTTATCACTCCCTATGGCCAGGATTCTGGGAATCTTTAACTCCCCACAGGTAACAAGATAATGAAAATATTCCTGCTCCAGAATATTTCTACTGCTCCTTTGGGCTTCTAGATCTTTAGAGTCTGCCTCTGCTGGGCTAATGCACCATGAGCCTTCCTTTGCAACTACCTGGGGAGGCTTCCTGTTTTAACCAACCCTACCCCTTCTAATCTCATCTAGTCATTGTCGCAAAAGTCCAGGCCAAAATGTGGCTCCTTCCAAAATCTGGTAGGTGTACATTAGGAGTCTGTCCACTAGGTGTTGACATTGTGCAAAAGCTGAGACACCCACCCCAAAGACTGTGAATGTTCGCTCCATAGCATCCCCAGTCTGAGGATCAGGGTCCAGCTGCAGGAACTGAACCCAGATTTCCTAGAGAGCAGGGCAAAGCACTGCCACTGAGCCATCGGGATGGCCATCCTGCTTTGTTTGCTGTTGAATAAAGTGTGAAATCTTGCTTGGGATTGATCTACACCATGGTAGTAGACTTTTCCTAAGAATGAACTGTGAATCAGCTGAAATTTAGATGTGAACAGGCCCAACTTTAGGCACAGGCAACATAGACAACTGCCTAGGGCTCCAGATTGTGAAAGTGCCAAATATACAGGCCAAAACTAATCCTGCTTTTGCATGCTTTGGTGCTATGTGCTGCTAGAGCTTCAAAGGAGCACCACCATGGCTCTCTTCCTATGGGTGCCAAAATCTTAAATCCGGCCCTAGATCTGAAGAAACAGCAATTATCTGGCTAACTTTGAAGGTGCTGTCTAACTTGGAGTGAGCTGGACAACTTCACTGGCTAACTCAAGTCCTCCTAGTTACGCCTCTGGAACGCCCCTAACTTAGCCAGTTAAAATACTAGCCGGCTAAAATTAGCTGACTAAAATATAGCTAGATATATTCCCAAATATTCATTTAGCCAGATAACTTCTGAGTTATCCATCTAAATGCTTCTGAATATGAACCTTTCCGTGTCCCAGGTCCAATGTGCAGGGTTTAAATTAAGGGGAAGTTAGTTTTTCCTTTCAGTTTTGAAATGGCAACACCCAAACTACTCTAGTAGAGTCCTCACATTTTACTTTCCCTGAAATGAGTATGGTAGGCTTTCTGTTGAGTTTAGGATACGTTTGTTTAAAACTCAAAAGGAGTGCACTTCATTTTAGGGGAAATTTAAAAAGCAGTTTTCATGCATGCATGCAATACTTCCATCCTGTAAGCAATCTACAAAGAAAATTTAAAGCTCAGAATGTGGAGCTTGAAACGTAACTTTTTTCACGATGTTTTCTGCAGATCAGCTATGGATCTATATTGTCCAAATTTAGTGACAAACGCCTGTTCCCATCCTTTCTACGTACTATACCAGGAGACAAGTTCCAGAATGTTGCACTTCCACGCTTAATTGCGCACTTCGGTTGGACTTGGATTGGAATGGTCATCTCAGATGATGACGTAGGAGAACAGGGGAGACAGGACCTCAAAGATGGAATTGAAAAGAATGGTGGCTGTGTTGTTTTTATAGAAAAGATTCACCTGCGGTATGCCAAGAAAAAGATTCTCCGTGTAGTGGAAGTGATTCATGCATCATCAGTGAATGTAGTGCTCATCCAGAGCCCTGAGGTGCACGTCAAGGTGTTACTGGAGGTTCTTGATGAGCAAAATGTGACTGGAAAAGTCCTTGTGTTCTCTGTAGCATTTATAATCACTCCAGGACTCTTCCCCAAAGAGACTTGGAAACTATTAAATGGCACAATAGGGATAGCAGCTAACACTGGCCTCATGCCGGGCTTCACTGAGTTTCTGTATAATCTGGATCCCTCTGATTCTTTGGAGGATATCTTTATTAGACTATTCTGGGAGAAAGCATTCAGCTGCAGATGGCAGAACACTAATGGTACATCTGGTAAGCATCCGGAAGTAGCAGTGCAGTTTTGTTCTGGGCATGAGTTGAAGGATACACTTGACTTGTCTTTATTTGAGCTGTATGACCTGATATCTACCTACCACACCTACCTAGCAGTCCATGCCTTTGCGCACACCTTGAATGAGTTGGTGTCATGCAGGCCAGGTCATGGACCTTTCAGCAATGGAACGTGTGCCAGCACTGATGACATCCAACCATGGCAGGTAAGAGAAAAAGCCTCTCTCTCCTGTTTCCAGTCAAGCAAAATCAGAAACCTGATATCTGGTAGCTGTAGTAATGAAGTCCTTGCATTCAGTGGAGATCTTCTGTGCCATAAGCTGTGTGTTATGTTTTGATTTAATATTTCTTGATATCTCTAACTGTCTCTTCCTTAGTTTGTCTGATGCATTTGCATTCTAAAAATCTTTTCAAAAGTGCTGTTCGGCCACTAAGATTCCACCCATGCCTTTTCCTGCATTCCTTATTTAGTCTTCCAAGGGCAGAGGTCAGGTTATCCCAGGACAAGCAGGATGCTAGTCCTCACCTATGGGTGACGTCATTGATGGAGCCCTATTGTGGAAAACGTTCTGTCAAAGTTTCTAGAAACATTTGACTGGCACTCTGAGCCCACTGAGCATGCCCAGCATGCCATGATATTCTCAGCCACAGGGGTCTCCCTTCAGTCTTCGTTTTTCCACACTGCTTTTGGCATCGCGGAGCAGAAGCCTGTGTGAGTTTTCTCACATACTTTCTGACTAAAAATCAGATTTAAAAACAATTATTTCTCTCCCATATCGGGGTCTCCCGCGTTACCACCGGCCAGTGAGTAATTTTTGTCTCATTTTCACTCTTTTGAGTAAAAAATATTTTCTTCTCATTTTCATCGACAAAGGGTCGAAAGGCCCGACAAGAAAAGATGGAACACTTGTTCCATCTACAACTTTTACCTTCTTCATCGACGTCCACTCAATCATCTCCGGCCGGAGTTTCAAAACGTCTAATCCTCAAAAAACATCATCCGGAAGGTTCGGGAGATCATTCATCGCCGACCCCCATCTGTGGCATCGACGAAGTCAGCGGCAGAACATCGACCGAAGCATCAGCATCGCCATCCATCTATTCCAGAGGCTCTACTCTCCCCAGAGAAATTAACCGCCAAATGGCCTCGCCTTCAGGAAATACAGAGGCCTTCGCAGAGGTGTTCACCTCCTCTCGATGTGCCGACCATCGACCCTCCACAGGGCCCTGTGGAAGGACCGATAACACCTCCACCGCCACCACATGTAGCTGCTCTGCCTGTACCAGCTATCATGGAGGAATTGACTGGATTTATCCGTCAAGCGGTCATTGACCATTGATGCCCTCACCGATGTCGATACCAATGCCCACACCGATGCCGGTGCCCTCACTGATGCCGGCACTCCCACCGATGCCGGTACCAATATCGAAGCCACTACCTGCACCGGTACCAAAGCATACGCCGATGCCGACGCCGCTACCATCGCCAATACCCGGACCAATGCCGGAACCAGTTCCTACAATATCGATGCCAGTGCCTGGGGCCCCAGGACAACCAGAATTAGCATTATTTCAAGTTCTGATGAACAGATTCGATGCAATCATCGATGCTCTCCCACCGAAATTGATTCCATCCAAGCCACATGAAGAAGTCCCTGGACAGACACCGTTTGATGATCCACAACCAGGACCTTCAGGGCTTTTTCGACCACCGAGATCTTCTCCCACTTCTCCTTGTAGAGAAGACCCATATGATTCCTGGGAGGACAAGCATATGGATACTTCCTCTGAGAGCTTCATGTCTGACCCTTCTCCTCCGGAAGGTAGGAAGAAATCCCCACCAGAAGACTTGTCCTTCACTAATTTTGTTAAGGACATGGCATACACAATACCATTTAACTTGGTATCTGAAGAGGACACGAGACAGCAAACTTTGGAAGTTTTACAGTTCGTTGACCCTCCAAAAGAGGTCTTGGCCATCCCTGTCCACAAAGTGCTGTTGGAGTTACAGCATAGACTCTGGGAACATCCATGCTTAGTTCCATCTATTAACAAAAGAGTGGACACCACTTATCTAGTCCAAAATGTTCCTGGATACCAAAAATCACAACTGCCACATCAATCAGTTGTTGTTGAGTCTGCACAAAAGAAATCCAAGAGAATAAAACCTCATTCCTCCACTCCTCCTGGGAAGGACCATAGATTCCTGGACTCCTTGGGCAGGAAAGTGTACCAGGGAGTTATGCTCAATTCAAGGATTGCATCATATCAGCTATATATGACGCAATACCAGAGGAATCTTTGGAAGCAGATGCAGGAACTTTCCAACTCCCTACCTCAGCAGTACCAAGAAGAGGCTCAGGCCATAATACACAAAGGACTTGAAGCTGGAAAGCATGAAGTCCGAGCCTCTTACGACAACTTTGAAACAGCTTCGAGAGTAGCGGCCTCAGATATCAGTGCACATCGCTGGGCATGGTTGAAGGCCTCTGACCTCAGGCCTGAGGTACAGAAATAATTGGTTGATCTGCCATGCATAGGTGACAACCTCTTTGGGTCAAAGGTACAGGATGCTGTGGCCCAACTGAAAGAACATACGGAAACCTTGCGCCAACTGTCGTCAGTTCCGCAAGATTCTGCTGCATCATCATCTCGCTGTCCTCCAAGGAAGGACTCTCGAAAGCCTTTCTACAGACAGAGGCATTATTACCCTCCAGCATCCAGGGGCAGATCTTCATGTCCGCAGCAAAGATCTCAACCCAGACAACCTAGAACTGCTAGGCCTCAACCTCCACCGCAGACAGGACCGGCTGCAGGTTTTTGAGGAGGCCACCACCAGAGACCAAAGCCATCTCCACAACCCAAAACCAGATCTGCCAGTAGGAGGCCGAGTTTCCTCCTTTTACAACCATTGGTTACAGATAACAACAGACCAATGGGCACTCTCAATAATATCTCGAGGTTACCAACTCAATTTCCTCTCAATTCCAAGAGACTCTCCTCCAAAAACTCTTTCACTAAACGAAAATCACATAATTCATCTACAAGCAGAATTATCCACCCTTATGAGAGCTAGAGCCGTAGAGCCAGTACCCCGGACTCAGCAGGGCAGAGGATTCTACTCCCGTTATTTCCTCATTCCAAAGAAAACCGGAGGCCTTCATCCCATCCTAGAGCTCAGAAATCTCAACAAACTTCTGAAGAAAGAAAAGTACAGGATGGTATCTCTAGGCACCATGCTTCCACTTCTTCAAACAGGAGATTGGCTTTGTTCTCTGGATCTACAAGACGCTTACATTCCAATATTCCCTCCTCATCGCAAGTATCTGCGCTTCCTGGCGGGTCACCAACATTTCCAGTACAGAGTACTACCATTCGGACTCGCTTCAGCTCCCAGACTGTTCACGAAATGCCTAGCAGTAATAGCAGCACACTTACACAAGGAAAGTGTTCATGTTTTCCCTTATCTAAACGACTGGTCATCAGAAGTCAATCTCAACAAGGAGCTCTGGCTTCTCTCAATTGAACAATTACTCAAAAGTCCCATCTCATTCCGTCTCACCTGCTTCAATTCATAGGAGCAGAATTGAACACCATCCTCGCAAATGCCTTTCTACCCGAGGATTGAGCAGTGACACTTGCCTTGTTGGCAAACTCGCTACACTCAAACAAGCAACAGCTCATCAGTTTCTCACTTTACTAGGTCACATGGCCTCCACAGTTCATGTCACTCCTATGGCCAGACTAGCCATGAGAATAACCCAATGGACATTAAGATCAGAATGGATCCAAGCCATTCAACCACTGTCCTCTCCAATTCAAATCACCCACCAACTACGTTCATCTCTACTTTGATGGGCAAACAAGGACAATTTGCGCAAGGGCCTGCCCTTCCAACAACCAGTCCCACAGATAACTTTAACTACAGATGCATCCACCTTAGGTTGGGGAGCTCACATAGACAATCTCCAAACCCAGGGTACTTGGACAAAACTCGAAGCAACATTTCAAATCAATTTCCTGGAACTTCGAGCTCTACGTTATGCTCTGCATGCGTTCAAGGACTGCCTTTCACACACGACTGTTCTGATCCAAACAGATAATACAGTAGCCATGTGGTACTTGAACAAACAGGGAGGTACGGGCTCGTATCTCCTTTGTCAAGAAGCTGCTCAGATTTGGGGTTGGGCCCTGACACATTCCATGTTTCTACGGGCAACTTATCTAGCGGGCATCCACAACTTAGTTGCAGATCGCCTCAGTCGTCAGTTCCAACCACACGAATGGTCCCAGGATCCCTTAGTGGCGACCAGGATATTTCAGCGTTGGGGGCAACCAACAATAGACCTCTTTGCATCACACCTGAATCACAAAGTGGACAGATTCTGCTCTCTGCACAGACAGAAACACCAGCCAGCCAAGGACGCCTTTGCTCGCCCTTGGAACTCAGGCCTTCTATACGCGTATCCTCCGATACCGCTCATAACCAAAACTCTAGTGAAGCTACAACAGGACAAGGGGTCCATGATACTCATAGCCCCATATTGGCCTCGACAAGTATGGTTTCCCATTCTTCTAGACCTCTCAATCAGAGAACCAATTCGCCTGGGTGTAGCTCCCTCTCTTATAACTCAGGATCAGGGTCGGTTGCGCCATCCCAACCTTCAATCCCTTTCCCCTGACAGCATGGATGTTGAAAGCTTGATCTTACAACCACTTAATCTTTCAACCAATGTCTCTCAAGTGCTTATAGCTTCACATATACCTTCAACACGAAAGAATTATTCTTCAAAATGGAAAAGGTTTACTTTGTGGTGCACACAAAAGAACATTGACCCTTTCTCCTGCCCCACAACTTCTCTATTAGACTATTTATACCATCTTTCAGACTCTGGTTTTCAAACCTCATCTGTAAGAGTCCATTTAAGTGCAATCTCAGCTTACCATAATAAGATGGGAGATGCACCAATATCCATACAACCTCTTGTCAGTAGATTTATGAGGGGTTTAACTCACCTTAAACCACCAATTCGGCCACCTGGCACAGAATGGGACCTGAATCTGGTCTTAACAAGGCTCATGCGTTCTCCTTTTGAACCCATGACTTCCTGTGATCCTAAATTTCTCACATGGAAAACTATCTTCCTTATAGCCATTACATCGGCTAGAAGGGTTAGTGAGTTACAAGCACTTGTCACATACTCACCCTATACAAAATTCCTACATGAAAGAGTGGTACTCCGGACACATCCAAAATTCCTCCCCAAGGTAGTTACGGAATTCCACTTGAACAATCCATATTTTTGCCCACATTCTTTCCAAGGCCTCATTCTCACCAAGGCGAACAGGCCTTACATACCTTGGACAGTAAACGTGCACTAGCATATTACTTAGACCGTACTGCAGTCCACAGGAAATCCATTCAACTCTTTGTATCTTTTTTTTTGTGTAAATATCTTTATTGGTACAGTCAGAAAATAAACAACAAGAAACAATACAGTGGACAGCTGTTGAGACATATCACCTCACTGAACGTCCATACAAGTAGGTCAACCATATGCTCAACGTTTTCGGTCCACCTTGGTACCTGTTACACGGGAAGACCAACTGTCAACCATTTTTCTTTTTTCAAACTAATAAATAAGAACCCACCTTATCCCCCCCCCCACCTTACTTTCCCCTCTAACCCATACAGCACTGGTATCTGATAGAAACAAAGAGCATAATAAATGAAATTGGTAAGAAAACAGGTCCAACGTTTCAGATACATATCAGACTGATATATGTAGTTCCGTACATAATGGACATGGGGTGTGGTGCTAGACCAAATCACGGTATTACTCCAGAATCCTCTGCTGGCAAAGTTGCAATATAGTCCTGCCATATAATGTGGACTTTCGTATACTTGGCTTTGGAAACAGATTTCGCCGTCAAGAGCTCCATATGCATCAGTTTATGAAATTTGGCCTTCCATACCCTATTATAAGCCGGTATCGGTTGAGTCCATTGTGTCAAAATCACATCACGAGCAATAAGAATAATCTTCCGGAAAAGACACTGTTGGCGACCCGTAAGGAATGAATCAAGCTTCCTTGATAACCCCTACAACCAAATAAGGGGGTCTAATGAAAGATCAATTCCCCACATGGAATGAACCATCTGCTGCAAGGATAGCCAAAAGACCTGCACATTAGGACAACTCCAAAAACAGTGGTAAAAGTCTGGGTGCATGGCGGTACACCGAATACAATGAACTCTTTGTATCTTTTGATCCAAAGAAACCGGGTAAAACAGTGGGCAAACACACTCTCTCCAACTGGCTAGCAGATTGCTTACAGTTCTGCTACGAAAAAGCAGGCCTTCCTCTCCAAGGGCGAGTAAAGGCACATTCAGTAAGAGCAATGTCAACCTCAGTAGCACACTATCGTTCCGTGCCAATTCTCGACATATGTAAAGCAGCAACATGGAGTTCTCTTCACACCTTTGCAGCTCATTACTGTTTGGACAAAGAAGGATGACAAGATTCAGCCTATGGACAATCTGTCTTAAAGAACTTGTTTCTAGTATAACCCCAACTCCTTCTACATCCAACTTGCTGTGATTTTAGGCTGCCTCATTTTCACCAACAATACTTCAGTGTTGCTTCACTACAAAATGACTCAGCCTCTAGCTTGCTAATCACCCATATTGAGGACTAGCATCCTGCTTGTCCTGGGATAAAGCAAAATTGCTTACTTTGTAATAGGTGTTATCCCAGGACAGCAGTATGTAGTCCTCATGAAACCCACCCGCCACCCCGCGGTGTTGGGTCCGATACGTTTTATTATTTTATTTTTTGCTAAAGCTTATTGCTACATACAAGACGAAGGGAGACCCCTGTGGCTGAGAATATCATGGCATGCTGGGCATGCTCAGTGGCCTCTCAGGGCCAGTCAAAAGTTTCTAGAAACTTTGACAGAAAGTTTTCCGCAATAGAGCTCCGTCAGTGACGTCACCCATATGTGAGGACTACATCCTGCTGTCCTGGGATAACACCTATTACAAGGTAAGCAATTTTGCTTTTTCTGATGCTCTATTCTATTAAATTAAATATAAATCACACAATTTTGGGGGAGGATTCTTTACTAAAATACCAGTATTCCACATAAAAATAAAAGGGGCAATTTTCAAATGTATGCAGATTGTTGCAAAGTCTCTGGATACTTTTCCCATGGGCTTAGTTCCAATTTTCAAATAGAAAGTTGGTATACATTTTCCCTTTGAAAATTGCCTTGGGAAAAAGTGCCAACAGAGATTTGCAGCTTCTTCTGAAAATACTTTTTCCCTAAAAACAATGCACATACAGGCCGATACAGTACGATGCACTCCGGCGGAGCACACTGTTAGCCCACGTTTGGACACGCGTTTGACGCGCTAGCTTTACCCCTTATTAAGTAAGGGGTAATAGCTCATCGAAGAAGCGCGTCCAACCTCCCCGAAACTAATAGCGCCTGCAACATGCAAATGCATGTTGATGGCCCTATTAGTTATTCCCATGCAATTCACTAAGGGGCGGATTTTAAGAGCCCTGCTCGCGTAAATCCGCCCGGATTTACGCGAGCAGGGCCCTGCGCGCCGGTGCGCCTATGTTCAATAGGCCTACCGGCGCGTGCAGAGCCCCAGGACTCGCGTAAGTCCCGGGGTTTTCCGAGGGGGGCGTGTCGGGGGCGGGGCCGAGCGGCGCACCGTTTTCGGGGCGGGCCCGGGGCGTGGTTTCGGCCCGGGGGCGTGGCCGCGCCCTCCGGAACCGTCCCTCTGGGAGGCGTAAATCCCCCAACAAAAGTAGGGGGGGGTTTAGACAGGGCCGGGGGGGTGGGTTAGGTAGAGGAAGGGAGGGGAAGGTGAGGGGAGGGCATTAGCGAATTCCCTCCGAGGCCGCTCCGATTTCGCAGCGGCCTTGGAGGGAACGGAGGTAGGCTGCGCGGCTTGGCACGCGCCGGCTACACGAAATCGGTAGCCTTGCGCGCGCCGATCCAGGATTTTAGCGGCTACGCGCATATCAACTAAAATCCCGCGTACTTTTGTTTGCGCCTGGAGCGCCAACAAAAGTACACCAACGCCAACTCCGGACGCACTTACAGTTATAGAACCCCTTCCCACTGTCCCTTTTTGGTAGAATTGCCTTGTTAAAAATGGTGCTAGTGCCCAAACTCTTATACCTTCTGCATATGGTCCCATGCTGGGTGACGGTCCGAGACCTCCGTAGATTGCGCTCTAGTATACAGCGTTTTCTATAGAAGGGGAGGCGCGCCCGTCTTACCTACACTGTGTTGGAGCGCCCCCGGGAACAGGGTGGGCTTAATATAAGAACATAAGAAGAACATAAGAAAATGCCATACTGTGTCAGACCAAGGGTCCATCAAGCCCAGCATCCTGTTTCCAACAGTGGCCAATCCAGGCCATAAGAACCTGGCAATTACCCAAAAACTAAGTCTGTTCCATGTAACCATTGCTATTCTCTAAGTGAACTTAATAGCAGGTAATGGACTTCTCCTCCAAGAACTTATCCAATCGTTTTTTAAACACAGCTATACTAACTGCACTAACCACATCCTCTGGCAACAAATTCCAGAGTTTAATTGTGCGTTGAGTAAAAAAGAACTTTCTCCGATTAGTTTTAAATGTGCCCCATGCTAACTTCATGGAGTGTCCCCTAGTCTTTCTACTATCCGAAAGAGTAAATAACCGATTCACATCTACCCGTTCTAGACCTCTCATGATTTTAAACACCACTATCATATCCCCCCCTCAGTCGTCTCTTCTCCAAGCTGAAAAGTCCTAACCTCTTTAGTCTTTCCTCATAGGGGAGTTGTTCCATTCCCCTTATCATTTTGGTAGCCCTTCTCTGTACCTTCTCCATCGCAATTATATCTTTTTTGAGATGCGGCGACCAGAATTGTACACAGTATTCAAGGTGCAGTCTCACCATGGAGCGATACAGAGGCATTATGACATTTTCCGTTTTATTCACCATTCCCTTTCTGATAATTCCCAACATTCTGTTTGGTTTTTTGACTGCCGCAGCACACTGTACCGACGATTTCAATGTGTTATCCACTATGACACCTAGATCTCTTTCTTGGGTTGTAGCACCTAATATGTAACCCAACATTGTGTAATTATAGCATGGGTTATTTTTCCCTATATGCATCACCTTGCACTTATCCACATTAAATCTCATCTGCCATTTGGATGCCCAATTTTCCAGTCTCACAAGGTCTTCCTGCATTTTATCACAATCTGCTTGTGATTTAACTACTCTGAACAATTTTGTGTCATCTGCAAATTTGATTATCTCACTCGTCGTATTTCTTTCCAGATCATTTATAAATATATTGAAAAGTAAGGGTCCCAATACAGATCCCTGAGGCACTCCACTGTCCACTCCCTTCCACTGAGAAAATTGCCCATTTAATCCTACTCTCTGTTTCCTGTCTTTTAGTCAGTTTCTAATCCACGAAAGGACATCGCCACCTATCCCATGACTTTTTACTTTTCCTAGAAGCCTCTCATGAGGAACTTTGTCAAACGCCTTCTGAAAATCCAAGTATACTACTATCTACCGGATTCACCTTTATCCACATGTTTATTAACTCCTTCAAAAAAGTGAAGCAGATTTGTGAGGCAAGACTTGCCCTGGGTAAAGCCATGCTGACTTTGTTCCATTAAACCATGTCTTTCTATATGTTCTCTGATTTTGATGTTTAGAACACTTTCCACTATTTTTCCTGGCACTGAAGTCAGGCTAACCGGTCTGTAGTTTCCCGGATCGCCCCTGGAGCCCTTTGTAAATATTGGGGTTATATTTGCTATCCTCCAGTCTTCAGGTACAATGGATGATTTTAATGATAAGTTACAAATTTTTACTAATAGGTCTGAAATTTCATTTTTTAGTTCCTTCAGAACTCTGGGGTGTATACCATCCGGTCCAGGTGATTTACTACTCTTCAGTTTGTCAATCAGGCCTACCACATCAGCCGGACTTTCGGCTTTACAACGCGGCATGCCAGTTGCGTTTCGTGGGGGAATGGCTAACCAGGTCCTTTAAGTATTGTGAAAGAGGGATATTAGCCAAGATGTCTGCCCCGGATCTCCACTGAGCATTATTCAACACTGCCCGGGTGCAAGGTGTGCAGTGGCTTATTCTAGGGTGCTGCTTTACCCATGCACATGTGCATGGAGGTGGCTCCATAAACTCAGTGGTCGGACCGGTGTTGCCTCTCTCCTGATGCCCTTTTTGGGAAATGTAGGTTTCTTACCGGGGAGGGATAGTGGTGCTGTTTTCCAGTGTTGGGCGGATAACGGGTTGGTCTTTGTATTTCATATGTATGATCCTGACACGCACCTGCTACTGGACTTTACCACCCTTGCGCGCACCTTCCAAATACCAGTGCGCCAGTTTTATGCCTACTTGCAAGCCCATCACTATGTGCAATCCTTCTCCTGGTCACCGGCGGAGTTGGTGGTTGAGACTGATTTTGCCACTAAAGTGTTTGACACGGCTTGTCTCGCGAATACTATTACTGGTTGGAAAAAGATGGGACAAAAGCTGCGGCAAGCAGACCGCATGGACTATCTGGAAACCCGATGGGCCACCATTCTGGACTTTCCGATCACTACGAAACAGATGATAGCGCATTTTACAGCCTTATATAAACAGCTCCCGGATGTGAGTCTACGTGAGATACAATTTAAAATTTTGCATTACATTTACTATGATGATGTCTGCCGGTTCCAGATGAAGCTCGCCCAGTCTCCTCTCTGTCTTAAATGTGGCAAGACGGAAGGTACTCTCTATCATCGTCTATTCGCCTGCAAGCTGATGCAGCCCTTCTGGAAGTCAGTCCTGACCACAATATTACTCAATGCACAGACAATACTGTCAATACCACAGGACGTGTTTGTAGCATCCCCTCAAGTACCATGCTGCCAAGGGAGAGGGGCTGCACAAGAAGAAAAACCCCCACCTGCACCCATGGGTATGAGGGTCAGAGTGGGTGTTGCGGGTTATGTTAGCTCCTCTGGGATAAATGATCCAAATGCCCCGATCCTCTCTCCTAGGGGTCTCTGTGGTTCTCACTCCACACCTGGGAACAGTGTACAGCACAAAAATCACCACTTTACTGTAAACTAACTTTTTTTTACTATGAACAGGTATACAGAACAATACAGAAATGATAAAGAAGGGAAAATAATTATTAATAGCACACATCCATAAGCCTGACAATCACACATTGGCCAAATATTTGTCCAGTAAATTAAGCAACCTGCCCAGTCACCCAGGACTATGAGCAACTTGAATTATCAGTAGCAGTCTGTGGATTCTCCTGCTCAGACTGCCCCTCTGGAAAACCTGAGGGTTACCCAAGAGCTTAAGGGTAAACGTCATACCAGTGCACAACAGAATGTTCTACTGTTACTCTCATTAGTTCCCAGTCCAAGGAGTGTATACACCCCAAGAAAAGGAAAAAATCACAAGAACGTTGGGCACGAGTATAAGCAAGAAAAATGGTTGTAAAATCATAATCAATGCAGGCTGTATAAGTTGAAAAGTAATGGCTCTCTCTGGGGAAGCTCCAAGCTTATCGAGGCTCCAAACTAGGGGAAACAAGCTGGTTGCCTGCCCTGATGCAGGGATTTATAAATTCAGGGTAGGCCCCTACTTGGTTGGTAGCAAACAGCAGGGGTTTATCTTGCAGCTCAGCGATGCAACAGTCTGGGCCCCCAGAAAGACAGCTGGAATCGCTGTATGGCTGCTGAGCAAAGTAGGATTACTTAGCTGAACAAGGTCCTGCAGGAGGGGGACGTAAACTCTCAGCTCCTGGACTCTCCTTCTGCTCTGCTCTGGCTCCTGGTAGCCATGGGCGAAAGGCAAGGAGGGATCCTAGCCCAAGCCCAGCTCTCTGCTTTCCTTCCCCTTGCTGCTCTCTCTGGCAGCCTGCATCCCTCCTGCCTTTTTTTTCCTTGCTTTTCACTGATTGGTCTGACGTTCTCTCCTCCTTCCGGGTAATGAGCTGGTTCCCCATTGGCTCATTTTCTAGCTTGCTTCTCACTGATTGGTCTGACGTTCTCTCCTCCTTCCGGGTAATGAGCTGGTTCCCCATTGGCTCATTTTCTAGCTTGCTTCTCACTGATTGGTCTGACGTTCTCTCCTCCTTCTGGGTAATGAGCTGGTTCCCCATTGGCTCATTTTCTAGCTTGCTTCTCACTGATTGGTCTGACGTTCTCTCCTCCTTCCGGGTAATGAGCTGGTTCCCCATTGGCTCATTTTCTAGCTTGCTTCTCACTGATTGGTCTGACGTTCTCTCCTCCTTCCGGGTAATGAGCTGGTTCCCCATTGGCTCATTTTAGTAACTGAACCCATGTGCCTCTTGTAATCCGATATCAGCTGCTTTTTGCAACAGCACAAGTCTCCTGCTGGATTTACACTGAAACAGTTTTATTAGGACATCACTCTGCTCCACAGGGAAAAGAACAGTGCCCAATTGTCCCCCTGCTGCAAATCTGGGATACAGTTGTCACCAGTCTAGTTATTATCTTTTGTCCTTTTATTTTTTTTCTGTCCCTGGGTTACACCATACCTCCCTGCGCCAGGTAAGGTCTGGGGGGGAAGGGACCCAAATCAGGCAGTCCGGCCACATGTTCTGTTGGCAAGCGTGCAGTCTTCCTCACTTCCTGGGAGTTACTGGAAGGCGAAATTTGAGCGTATGGCTGTTATGGTGGCTTGTCGCACTGTACTGGCGGATTGGACAGACCCGACAGTGTTGCCGTCACTCACGGCCTGGTTCGGTAGAATGGCGTCTCTTCTACAGATGGATAGAATGGACTTCCTAGTTGGCAAACTGAAAAAGGATGCAGTATACTGTGCCTGTTGGAATGCATGCTTTGCTCTTTTCCCTAAGGAGATGCAAGCTGGCCTTATTGATAATGGCTGCACGTCAACATGGTCTTAGGTGCAAGCTAGGGAGGGGGGGCAGAGGGGGGGAGGGTAGAGTATGAATGATGGTTGTTTGCGGTGTGATTGGGGTATGATTGGTGTACGACTTCTAGCATGGTGGAATGCTGGTTACTGGGGGAGGACGGGCAGGGGGAAGTGGGTAGTCAGAGGGGGGAACACTTACTACAAAATTACGGAGGTAAATGTTGCTGTGGATGTTTTTGCTGCTCCCTACTTTATGTATTGTACTGACTGGTATCTGTTATGGTTCTTTTGGATGTGTCTATGGAAATTAGTATCTGTGAATGACGTTCCCCTGTTGTTAATAAAAAATTATTTTTGAAAAAAAAAAAAAGAAAGTTGGCTCACACATTAAATGCACCTCAGGGGGTGTCTCGGAAGTCGGGCTGGGGACCCAGCTATTTGCTTCAGTGCCGTCACCGTGGGTCAGGGCTCTTCAGCTGTTTCAGCCACGTTTTGCAAGTTATTTTTGTGGAGATTTAGACTGTCCATGCCTTTTCTATGCACTGTCTATGGCTCACAGGATGCAGATTTACCTTCATGAGCACTTGTGAGGGGGAATTACATTAACGGGCTTCACAATGTGACATTAATTCTCACATGCTTTCCTTTTGAGTAGAATTTCATTTTAATTCACTTACATTTCATGCAAACATCTTCTATCTCCCATTTTCAGGTTCTGCATTATTTGAAAAACATCCATTTTACGACCAAGACAGGTGAAAGCATATTTTTTGATAAAAATGGAGACGTTCCTGCCTTTTATGATGTAATTAATATGCAGATATCCCACAATGACACATTTGAGCTTGTGAAAGTTGGGAAGTTTGACCCCTGGGCACCCAGAGGTAAAGAGGTCAGGATCAACATGAGTTCTATCATGTGGAACAGCAGAGACTCTCAGGTGAGAATCAAAATACTCCGCAGTTCTTCCTTCTCCTGGTTGGGCTTCCAGCAAAACCGGATCCAGGCCTGGGATTGATGCCATGAGCCTTCCTAGAGGGGTATGGGGATACCATTGTATAGCCTGCACTACACTATCTCCCATAATCAGCAGGATTTCTCAAATAATTAGGCTTTGGGTGAACCTTCCATCCCGGTCCATCCCCTCTCCATGCTCTCGTGCGACTCCAAAATAAAAGCACAGGATTCATTCCAACTGAGTCCAACCATCTCACTGATTTCCTTGCACACATATAACATGACAGATGGAGATTATACTTTAAGAGCTAGTTCATACAGTTCAATGGAATCCCCAGATTTGCCAGTACATCAAAAGATATTAATCCTGTCTGATCATCCAGACCAGGTGATACTGCTCATACATTGCGATTTCACTAAACCCCATGGCCTCAGCATGTCAGTGCCGTGCAGGCAGAGACACACACTGCTACCTGTCCTTGTGGCCAGATAAGGTGATTTTTTTAAATTTAAAATTAGCCATAATATAGATTGCTTTCTTGCTGACATTAATTCTTCTACATTTCTGTGTTGCATGGTTTGAAATCTTTATTTTTCCAAGCTATATGTATTGCTAGCCTGTATTAAGTAACTGTCAGGCCGATACAGTACAGTGCGCTCCGACAGAGCGCACTGTTAACCTGCTCTTGGACGCGCGTTTTCCCTTACCCCTTATTCAGTAAGGGGCGGAAAACGCGCGTCCAACCCGTGGCACCTAATAGGGCCCTCAACATGCAAATGCATGTTGAGGGCCCTATTAGGTATTCCCGCGCGATACAGAAAGTAAGATGTGCAGCCAAGCCGCACATTTTACTTTAAGAAATTAGCGCCTACCCAAAGGTAGGCGCTAGTTTCTGCTGGCACCGGGAAAGTGCACAGAAAAGCAGTAAAAACTGCTTTTCTGTGCACCCTCTGACTTAATTTCATGGCGATATTAAGTCTGAGGTCTCGAAGGGTAAAAAAAGTAAAAGAAAAAAAAATTTTTAAATGGGCCGGAGCTGTTGGGCCGAAAACCGGACGCTCAATTTTGCCGGCGTCCAGTTTCCGAGCCAGTGGCTGTCAGCGGGCTCGAGAACCGACGCCGGCAAAATTGAGCGTCTGCTGTCAAACCCGCTGACAGCCGCCGCTCCGGGCTAAAAGGCGCTATGGACGCGCTAGTGTCCCTAGCGCCTCCTTTTGCCTGTTTCTACCGCACCACCTAATTTAAATACTGAATCGCGTGCGCCGGGAGAGTGGGCATTCGTCCGCTCTCCCGCGGACTTTACTGAATCGGCCTGTCAGTTTGTTAATTTAAAAAAGTCTGATATCTACAAGATTTGTTTGCCTTGTCACCCCCAAGCAATGCAAGAACTGGTAAAAGAAAATAACAGAATCAATCAGCTCAGAATAGCAGAAAAGGTGACTAGAAAGAGCAACAAACCAAGGGAGAAAAGTTGGCAAGCTATGACCACAAATGCTCGAAGTCTGGGCAATGAAATCCCAGAGCTGCAGGCCTTAACGATGGAAGTGGGCTTAGACATAGTTGCTGTTACAAAGACCTGATTCCCTAAGCCTCATGACTGGGAAATATCCATCCCTGGCTATAACGTGATAAGGAAGGAACGAGGACAGAAAAAGGGGAGGAGTAGCTCCCTATGTCAAAAACAATATCCAAGCAACTGAAATGCAAGGAATGTGGGGTAGGGAAGAAGCATTATGGGCTGTCCTAAAAGAGTAAGCTGCTTCCATTTACATTGGTGTAGTCTACAGACCTCCGATTCAAATGGAAGAACTGGACAGAGATCCAGTTGAAAACATCCAAAAGCTGGGAAAGAAGAGAAACAAGTAGCTCATTGGAGATTGTAATCTGCCAGATATGGTTTGGAGCGTCCCTTCTGCGGAATCTGCAAAGATTAGAGAGAAAGTGGATGCCCCTTCCAGGGGCTCTGCTCAGACAAATGGTAATGGAACCCGCGAGGGAGGGTGTGATACTCAATCTACTGCTTACAAATGGGGAAAATGTCTCTAATGTCCAGGTGGGTGCCCACCTCAGCACCAGTGATCATCGGACGGGTATGGTTTGATATCGCAAAGTCACATGAACACCCGAGTTTTGAATTTCGAAAATACTGACTTTGTCAAAATGGGGATGTTCCTGGAGGAAGAACCAGAGAGACTGGGAGATGATGGGTGAACTATTACTAAGGCAACAAATCTGTATGTTAGCAAAGTGATCAAAAGGAGAAGGAAAAAAACTGATCTGGTTCTCAAAGGAGGTGGTTGAAAAAATAAAGGCAAAAAGAACAGCGTTCAAGAAGTATAAGGATCCCAAAAAGAGAAACACAGGGAAGAATATCTTATGAAACTGAGGGAGAAGAAGAAAGAAATCAGGAAAGCAAAAAGTCAGGCGGAAGAAAGGATTGCCAAAGAGGTAAAGCGAGGTGACAAAACATTTTTCAGATATTATCAGAGAAAGGTCCGAAGAGGTAGAGTGAAATTGAAGGGTGACGAGGAGCAATGTGTGGATAGAGACAAAAAAATGGCAGAAATATTAAACAAAATACTTCAGTTTGATGTTCACTAAAGATGACCATTGCTGGTAGATAAGGCAGTAGATGGGGATGTGGTAGACAAAATTCCATTTACAGAAGAGAATGTATTGGAAGAGCTAGGAAAACTGAAAGTGGACAAGGCCATGGGGCCTGATGCGGTACATCCCAGGATACTGAGGGAGCTCAGAGATGTGCTGGCGGGCCTGCTGAAGGAACTGTTCAATAGATCTCTGGAAACAGGACATTTGCCACGGGTTTGGTGAAGAGCAGTTGTGGTCCCACTTCACAAGAGTGGTAGCAGAGAGAAGGCTCAAAACTACAGAGCAGTTAGCCTCACCTTGGTGAAGGGAAAATGGAGACGTTGCTTAAGGAAAAGATAGTGAAGTGTCTACAGTTGGGTGGGTTGCTGGATCAGAGGCTGTATGGATTCACCAGGGGACAAATCTGATTGATTTTTTTTTGATTTGGTGAGTAGAGAACTGGATCAAGGAAGAGCACTCAATGTGATTTACTTGGATTTCCACAAAGCTTTTGATACGGTCACACATAGCAGTCTTGTAAATAAAATGAGAAGCTTGGGAATGAGCACCAAGGTGGCGGCGAGGATTACAAACTGGTTGACCGATAGGAAACAGTGTGTGATAGTAATGAAACCTACACTGAAGAGAGAACCGTGTTAAGTGGAATGCCACAGGGATCGGTTTTGGGACCGATTCTGTTCAATATCTTTGTGAGCGACATTGTGGAAGGGATAAAAGGTAAAGTTTGTCTATTTCCGATCTGAAACAGAGTGGACCCGTCTGAAGGAGTAGAGAGAATGAAAAGTGATTTAAGAAAGCTTGAAGAGTAGTTTAAGATTTAGCAGCTGGGATTCAATGCCAAGAAGTGCAGAATCATGCATCTGGGGTGCAGTAATCCAAAAGAGATGCATGTGAAGGGGGTGAAAGACTGATGTGCATGGACTGGGAAAGGGATCTTGGGGTAAAAGTGTTTGGCAATCTGAAGATGGCAAAGCAATGTGATAAGGCGATAGCTAAAGCCAGAAGAATGCAGGGCTGCATAGAGAGAGGAATAACCAGTAAGAAAAGGGAGGTGATAATGCCCTTGTACAGGTCCTTGGTGACGCCTCAGTTGGAATTCTGTGTTTACTTCTGGAGTCCGTAACACAAAAAAGATAGACAGGATGGAGGCGGTTCAGGGAAGAGTGACCAAAATAGTGTAGGGTTAGTATCAGAAGACTTATGAGGAGGGATTGAAGAATCTAAAAATGTATACCCTGGAAGACAGGAGGAGTAGGGGAGATAGGATACAGACATTCAGATAGCTGACAGGTGTTAATGATGCACATTGAACCTTTTCCATTGCAATGGAAACACTAGAACTAGGGGTCACGAAATGAAACTCCAGGGGGCACGACTCAGAATCAATGTCAGGAAATATTTCTTCACGGAGAGGAGGGTGGATGCCTAAAATGCTCCTCCAGAGAGGTTACTGAAGACAAAAACAGTCATAGAATTGAAAGGGGCATGGGATAAACACTGTGGATCCCTAAAGGCCAAGTCCAAAAGCAAAGCACATCAAGCAGCACTGAATTTTCAAGAAGGCTCATCATCCAGTAAAAATGATGCTAGTATTACATTTTTTATAGGTTATGATAAGGCTTGGGGATAACTGCATGGATCAGCAGTTGCTACCCCTCAGAGAAATAGAGGGGTAACCTGCACGGCATGACAGATGCTACCATAAGAAGCTTGCTGGGCAGACTGGATGGACCATGTGATCCTTTTCTGCCATTATTACTATGTTACTATGTCCTGTTAAATTAGTTGGCTTTTCATTCCCTGGAGCTTGCAAATGCTCTACAGGGAGCTGGGTCCTCTATTGCTGCATGCTGGAGAGAAACATTTTGTCTCTTCCAAAGCTCTCCAAGGAATGACTCAACTAAAGTTGGAGCATTCTCAGGTAAAACAGTAACAAAATATTAATAATTCCACAAGGAGTGCTAGAGTATCATTCTAGTTAGTAACTATGGGTTACAATTGAGAGAGCAATCTGGGAGAGGGAAGTTTTGGGTTTTTTTTAATTTGTGGTGTTGGGTGAAGGTTGCAAATGGGTTAGCACCCGGTTTGCTCCAAATTGTGCAGGTTAGTAAATGGTAGCTAATGAACTAATGAGCTCATTATCCCATATTTTTTGCATTTAGCGGCTGTGATCTTCTCAGCATGGCTTTGATCTCTCAGTTTAGTATGGCTTTTATGTAAGAAACTAATTGCATGCACATTAACATCTGTTTGAATACATGCAAACCCCCACATTATTCAGGTCCATTATCTCTTTTTTAATTCCGTTACATAATTTGTCTCCGCAACATCCCGTGACAATGCTGTGTGAAGAATTATTTCCTTTTTTTTTTTAATTATTTGGCACGGATTTTCAAAAGGTTTAACTGGGCAACTTTCAGGTCAATACAGTAAAGTGCGGCCGCGGTTACCCTGCTCCTAACCCGCTTTCTACCCACTTTTCGGCCGCGTTAGCCCTTCCTGCGATCCCCAATCCCCTTTAACCTACTCTTACCGCGTCCTTAAATCACCGGGTAACCCCTTCCGCCCGCGGCATGTATATTACATGTAAACGATTGAATTAGCTATTCCCTATCATCCAGTAACGCGCGCCCCGACTATCGCTTTATTACCCTGCCGTTTTGCTGCGCGTTTAACCTGCTAACTTACCGCCTACCCTTACCCCTGCGTTAGAGGCAGGGGTAAGGGTAGGCGGCAAAATTCCCCCCAGCTCCCGCTCACCTGCCCTGGCTGCGTTCATGGGTGCCGGTCTCCGGGGCAGCCCCAGTCCTCTCTCCCCTCCTCCCGAAGCAACGAAAGTGGAAAAAAGCGAGAAAAAAAAAAGCGAAAAAGAAGAAAAAAAAAGTTGCAAGAGAGAGAGGGGAGAGAGGACGGGCAATCCTACGCTCAGGATTGCCAGTCCTCTCTCCCCTCCTCCCGAATCAAGGCGCGAAAAGCAGCCTTGCTCCGGGAGGAGGGGAGAGAGGACTGGCAGTGAAAAGCAACGAAGCAACTTACTTTTTTTGCAGCCCCCCTCCTGAGACGGACATCAGCGACGAGGGACCGCGCCTCCCCTGCCTCCAGCTGCCCACGAAGATAGACGCATCGCACGGGCGAAAGCGGCCCCTGTGCGTGCAATTGGGCCACTCAAGAAGTGACGTCACGACGTTTGGCGTCACGGCATGTGACGTCACGTCTTGAGCGGCCAATTGCACACACAGGGGCCGCTTTCGCCCGTGCGATGCGTCTATCTTCGCGGGCAGCTGGAAGCAGGGGAGGGGAGCCGCGGTCCCTCGTCGCCGATGTCCGTCTCCAGAGTTGGGCTGCAAAAAAAGTAAGTCGCTTCGTTGCTTTTCACTGCCAGTCCTCTCTCCCCTCCTCCCGGAGCAAGGCTGCTTTTCGAGCCTTGCTTCGGGAGGAGGGGAGAGAAGACTGGCAATCCCGAGCGTAGGATTGCCCGTCCTCTCTCCCCTCTCTCTCTTGCAACTTTTTTTTTTTTTCCGTTTTTTCCACTTTCGTTGCTTGCTTCGGGAGGAGAGGAGAGAGGACTGGCAATCCCGAGCGTAGGAGAACCGTCCACTTCCTGGTACCTGTCATTTCAAATGTCATTTGAAATGACAGGTACCAGCGTGTCCGTGAAGCGTTAGGCCAGCGCACCCAGGATACTGTATAGCTCTCTATACAGTAAAATGGGTTGCGCGGGCCTAACGCTTCACATTCGCTTCTTAGACGCAGCTTGCATTTGCAAGCTATTTACATACAGGATCGAGCGGTAGGTGAGCTGCACTGTGCGTGTGGCAACCGCGGGTGCGCCCGGCACTAACGCAGCTCTCCCTACCGCTCCTTACTGTATCGGCCCGTTTGAGAGTTAGCTGATAAAGCTCTGCTTTTAGAAAATTTGCCCATGCTGAACAGCTAAGTCTTCTTGCTAAATTCATAGCATAGGAAAATTGAGCTGGTGAGACTTGAGGCCTTTCTAGTGTTGCATATGACTTCACTGGCTAGCACTGGAGCATGGCTTCTTTCGTAACGTGCATTCTGATTCCTTCACCACCCCTGGCTTATGACTTCACTGATTACCACTGGAGCATTTATTTATTTATTTATTTTTAATTTTTATATCCCGATGTTCCTGTATAGAATATATATCGCACCGGTTTACAGAGAACTGAACTGTTGCCTCAGGGGCAGATACATTGGAACAATGTTGAAGTGAACTTACAGTGAGCGCTTTTCAGACTTATCCAGCTAAGTGCCACTATTCAGCCAGATAAATAGAACATAAGAACATAAGAACCTGCCAAACTGGGTCAGACCAAGGGTCCATCAAGCCCAGCATCCTGTTTCCAACAGTGGCCAATCCAGGCCATAAGAACCTGGCAAGAACCCAAAAACTAAGTCTATTCCATGTTACCGTTGCTAGTAATAGCAGTGGCTATTTTCTAAGTCAACTTAATTAATAGCAGGTAATGGACCTCTCCTCCAAGAACTTATCCAATCCAATAGCCAGGTATATGTCACCATTTATCCAGATAAGTCTGAACTTGCATGGCTCTCGGTTTTTACATATGCCAGCAAGTTTGCAAATATATTTATTTATTTATTTATTTATTTATTTATTTATTTAAAGGCTTTTATATACCGGAGTTCATGCACTAGTGCATACCACTTCGGTTTACACGGAACAAGGAACAGAAAATTACATCAAACAGATTGAACAATTAAACAAATGTACAATTACATCCAACGATTGGGTATAAATAACATGGCTAACTTAGTAGGAACTTAGAGTTAGAGGTGAAGGAGAGAAATAGTACCAAGTGGTAACAGAACAATGTTAATGGCTAAATAATAAATATAAATAGTAAATACAAGTTCTTATAATAAATACAGGTGCTTACAGATTACAGATATAGATATAGATTACAGATATAGTGCTCGTATGTTATAATCTGCACATATCATATGTGTGCAGGTTGTAAAATACTGCAGTAACTTTACACATGCCCATATACACGCTTATGTATCCCTTGATTTGTTTATGAGTTTTATTATTTTATCCGTTGCAATGTATTTTATATTATGTAGATTGCCATGTATTTCGGCTTTTTAGGATTATTACTATTACTTAAAATTATTTATTGTTTTAGCATCTAAAATGTAATTTTATGTTCTTTTTAACGGATTTTAGATGCCGCTATATTTGATAAATGTTTCGTATTTCTTTTATGTTATTGAATGTGAACCGTTGTGAAGGCCATGCCGATGTGACGGTATATAAAAATAATAAACCATAAACCATATATGTGTTGCGATCCTGCTCGCCGCTCTCAACTTTTCTTCAGCAGCCCGGCCCGACCTCTGACGTTGTCTGGCTGGCATGGCAGGAGCCGTGTCGGGATTTCCTGCAGCAGCAGGAGGCCGCCATCATGCCGACGCGGCAGGAGCCGCCCCGGGGATCTTCCTTGCGGCATGGAGATGCTCCGGTCCTGCCTCTGTGGTCCTGAGGCCGCCATCTTGCTGCTCCTGCGGCTGCCCGAGGCTGTGCCAGTCTCCTTCGCCGCAGCAGGGCGCTGCGGTCTTTGGCTTGTCCCGCGGCCTGGAGGCTGCTGACATCGTCTTCCTCGATACGATCCGGAGGCCGCAGTCCCCGGGGTCTTCTTGCGGCAGGAGCCGCCTCCAGACCTTCTCCTAAGTGGCAGGACGTTGTCATTTCAGTGTCGGGGCCTGCACGGCCCAGCTCCTGCTTCAGCTCCTCCTTTCTCAGCAGGGCCGCTGTCCAGGGTCCTGCTGTTACTTCTGCTTCCTCTCCTTAGGCGTGGGGCCACACCTTTGTTTTCTGCTGGTATTCGGAAAGCACCTTCAGACAGCTTTATGATCTAAAAGGCAAATTTATTGATAGCAATACAAAGACAATATAGACAATTTAGAAAGAGGAACAAGGAAAGAGGAAGTCGTTGTTTCTCTGGAGACGCAGGTCAGTGGCAACTGGGCATCAGGCTTGCTTCTCAGCTCTGGACTGCTCGGGTTGAGACTTTTAAACTTTTTTCATTGTCCAATAGAAATACATTGATGCACATCCTGGGTGTATTAATTTCTTCTAATATCCAATTATGAACGTAGCTTTATTGTCCAATCAGGCACCGTCTCTGGGGTGTTGCCTTCTTCCGGTAATGAGCTTTGCCAAAGCACATGGTGGTGGAATATGTTGCCAGCAGAATCAGGAAATACACATTCAGGCTTAAGGCCTATGTACATTCCCCCCTTGAATCGTTTGGGAACGATTCACAAATGAAAGGCTGAGATTGTATTTCCTGGAATGAAATGGTCATAGCATCAATTTAGTATGACCCACCTTTTGGACTGTTAAAAATGGCTTCCATATTCTTTATGGTGTTGAATCATTCTTTTTATACAACTCACACTCACAATCACAATCACAATTGTTCAGGCATACTCAGTTTGTACTTTGTTTTATTGTCATTCAATCTCATATTCATTCTTCATTCAGGTATTGTTCTGGCCTTCTTCCAGTTGATCCAAGATTCTGTAATGTGGTCCTATTAGCAGCATGTGAATCAATAGATCTACTTAATGATTGATTATTGATTGTCAATGAATGGTTAGAATGGTTGAAGCAATAATCCATCATTCTACTCAGGGTTAATGCCACTGTCTTAGGTTGCCCAGGGTACGCAATCCTAATGATTTGCTACCTGGTGCTTACCCGTCATCGTTAAGCATAACAGCCTGAGGAGGTAACATTGCTGCTGGTAAATGAAAGGCTTCCTGTCGTCTTCGCAGATGATATCTCAGGCCATTAAAATAACAAACTTCATTCATTCTCACAATTAACCATTGCAAACTCACTTAGAAATGTAAGCCACTTTAAACTGTGTTTCCCATCAATTAAACCAAATTCTGTGGAAATGCAATCTTTTCCCTTGGAAAATCTCATTCATTAGTTTCAGAAAGGGATTCAATCATGCTCATCATTAGATGTTGACGAACTGCGGTGACTTGAGAGTAACTTGAGAGTATTTGAGACATAGCAGAAGCAATAGTTATAATTAATTAATAGGAGCAAAACCATGCTTGGGAGTACTATTGCTTATGTCTTAGCCTATCATACATTTGATCATTTTGGGAATATAAACAAATGCTTCAAATCTGAATTAGGAGTAGGATGTCGAAGGAAACATCCATATGGATGAGGGATAAGAAATCTCTGTAACCAATGGGATGGTATCTGCAAACTCTACTAAATGTGATGTTTAAGAATAGGGAAATCAAATGAATGTCATAATTCTGTCTTCAATCACCAAGAATAACTATATAAACATTTGGGACTACATTAAACCTTTAAACTTACTAAACATACTTGAATTGAAGAGGACATACTTGTCTGCACAGCCTATTCACATGAGCTGCCTAAGAACGGTGTGAAGGCTGAAATGACAAACTATGTTGCGGCACACTGCGCCGGTCTTTCACTGATACGCAGATGTCTGAACAAGTCTGGACTAAAAAGGGCAGAGTATATCAACTGGAGATGAATATAACGTGGAAAGCAATAATGAAATCATAGATGGTAAGTCAAACCAGTTATCTATGGGACCTAGGGATGAATGATCATCTTAATTAATCATATAATGGATATGAGAGAACTGGGAATAGCAGCAAAACTTTAGTATTTTAAATTAATGTGGTGTGTAACATGTTGGTGTATGTAGATGTATGTAGATATCCAAATCATGGCATTTGCAAAATGGCATATGGGCTTGGAGTATATGGCAATCAATTATCATTTAACATTTGACAAAACATAGTGTGGTGTAATGCATAACAGTTAGTCTTTGTGTAAAGAGATGACAATAATTGAAAATGGATCTAATCTGATCAGGGCAATAAGATTCACACAATCATGAGAACTGCATTAATGTAGAGTACAACAACCTAAAGGCAAAATATAATCAAGCAAGAGTAATAAAGTTCAATGATGAGTGGAAGATGAATTCTGTGTTAAGGCTGAGACTTCCATAGAAGGGATGGGAAGAATGGAGTAAGTCCCATAAATGTCGTTTTTCAAGCTTTCAGTAAGGTGTAACAGCTTTTCATTCATCACGGCCTAGTGAGAATATGTGCTTCTTTAATAGTTTCAGATACCTAATATGGTAAAGTAGCATAAAAGCAAATTAAGCATTTAAAGAAAAGTAATCTGTGGTAAGCTGAACCACAAATAACGAATATTTCAGACATTACATTAAACATATGTCACGCTGGACTGACATACACTCATCCATCCAACAAATGTACATTCCTTGTCTTCATCACAGAGGACGAACAACAGATAACATATAATTTGAGCTCAAAATTCATATCAAAATATGGACCAAAAGAAAAGTGGATCAAAAATCAAAAATCAAAAATGTGTATGAAAAATAAAAGTTCAGAATTCTGTCAAAAAGGTAGAAGTCCTATCCAAAAGGTAGAAGTCCTTGAAGACCTGAAAAGTAAATACTAGCATACAATTGAAATATCAAATTAACAAATATTGTACATATAGATTTCCAACCAATAATATTAAATAAATTTAATCAATAATGTTCTGAGCTTATAGTCAATGTATCATATCAAATAATTAAAATAATTAGAACTCAAATATCAAATAATTAATACTTAAATATGCTACATTTTAAACTAGAAACTATTTCTCCTTTTTTTTTTTTCTCTTTCTTCCGTTCGTAGCACAGCTAGTGCTGGCAGAACAGATAAGCTGTACTCTGCAGGTTTGCAAGAGACAACTTCCCTTTTTTTTTGTTAAGATACAGTTTGACTCTTTAGTTAAAATGTCCTTTCAAATTCATAATTCTCCTCTCAGAATCATAATTCAGCAGCTCAGACTCTAAATTCTAACACTAGTATATGTTCTTGTCAGTACTCAAGTTCAGTATTAAAGGAATGTGAAGTCAGTAACGTAATAAAGAATCAGTATGTAAAGTTGAGAGCAAAGGGGATTTATTTTGGTGGGAGATATATCTCGCTCCCCCCCTTGATCCCTCTTTTACCACAAATGTACAGTTCAAAGCAGAAAGGAAATAACATGTTGTAAGAGGAAGATATCGCATGCGCTTGGTGAACACCTTAATAAAAATACATTCACATTGAAAAGAGGAACTTACACTTAAAACTTAAAACTATATGGTACCGTTTAAAAATTAACTTACTTATACTAAACATGCTTACACTAAAATATACCTGCAAATGGTAACACAAATAAATCTTAATAGCTTAAACAATAAGACCAGCAAATACATTAACATGTGAAGCCTAGCAACCTGTTATATCTGTCCACAAGCTTGTTACTTTTAGGGCGTTTAACATATGTGATGGCACTACAAAAGTTCTCAATCAGATAACAACTGACTGACCACATGCATCTGATCCCAGTGCACGGCTGCTGTCTTCTGTAGTAGGGACAGCACGTAATTAGTCAGACAAAGTCTATAGAGACATATCTATTTATTTTTGGATTTTATATACCGGAGGTTCCTGTATGCAACGCGTGTCACTCCGGCTTACATGACAGACATCGGGAAGGCTGGCAAGGATTTACTAGTCTTATGTACACAAATATCCTAGGTAAGCAAATTCTTATTTTAGCTTCTTTGTCCTGAAATGAATATTGCAGTAAAGCAAGCAATAGCTATAAAAGTAAGGCTCAGAATAAGGAGATCATCCTAAAGGATGATCGTACTAAATGTGGTTCCATTTAAAACTGTGTTTTATATTAAGTTCACACTGTGTTCTGTCCAAGCTTCACTAAGGTGGCAATGTAAGGTCCTACATACGCTGATACCTTCTCTGATAGGTGTGAACTCACTTTATCTGGGGACATGCACTCTAAAAGCTCAGGTTTCCTGTAACGGAATACAAGGGCCCATGAAAGGCACTTCTTCCAGATGTTTTCTGCTTGCCCCATTACTTGGCGTAATCTGGTTTGAAACAGGCCATTATATTGTCTCACCAAATCGTTTATTTCACGCCGACACTGTTTTTGTTTATTATACCACTGTGATGTCAGTAGTGAAGCTACCTGGCCCAAGGTCATGCATCTGGTCATGCATTTGGAGGCATGGTTACGGCTTCCAGCACTCCGAACAGTGTTCAGTGCAATTGCAGTCAGGGATCCTTCTAGAGGACAGACTCTCTTCTGTGGGCTTAAGGCAAGTGTCCATCCATGAAATGAATCAACCCAAATAGTGACATAGAAAAATGAATGATCTAATTTAGCAATTTTGGCTGCTGGAGGACCAGCGGCAGTTGAAGCTACAGTGACTAGTTCAATTTCCTCACTACTTTCTGTATCCTCATCGCTACCTGCAATCAAATTAGGCATAGGTCGGAGGCAGGGAATGGGTGACAGGTCAAAAGGTTCAGGAATTGGTGGCAGTTCAGGAATCTCAGAAGGTGGTGATAATACTGGAGGTGGCGGTGTAGGAGGAGGTGAAGGAGGAGGAGAGGGAAGAGGTGTGGGAGGAGATGGTGGACGAGGGGGTGATGAATCTTCTGGCATAAGAATAGTACTCAGTGCAGAATCTACTGGCATTGCAGTGTCTGCTGAATTGTGCATATCTACAATTGCTGGGCTTTCTACTGGGTCTACTAGCCATGTGCCGTATTCCTCAAATGCAGGAACAGCATCTTCAAAAAGGTCATCTTCAATCTCAACTGTACTGAGTTGGGGTGTGCTTGTGGGAACTGTGGGACTTACTTGGGGTTCTCCTTCCCTTTCTGAAGGTACAGCAGGATCCGTATGTAAATTACCCACTGCAGTCACTGTTTCTTCAGGCTCTAAACAATCACGAACATATAGTGAATCATATGGGGGTGGTGACACCTCTCCGTCACCAGTAATAGCTGCTAAATATGTTCCTGTCATAACGAACCATCTGGACACTAGTATATGGTCCGCTAGCCTCTTATTGTATCTTGCCCTTGGTTTGCTATATCTGTTCTTAAAATAGGCTATTAGCTGTGTGAGCGTGGACGGGTCAAAGGAGCCCCCTACTGGCCATTCTAGGGAACTATCCCTTGCTGCCCACGCAACCCACTTAGAGTGGCATTTGCGAATTAATTTCTCATTGGGCTTATGCAGAGCAATGACTCTGCTCAGGGGACATGACGGACAGACCTCCCCTGCTATCTTGGGACCTCTTAATATTGCAGACCAAAACTTCGACATAATTATTTAAAAATGATTTTCGTGTAGCCACTCTCTTATGAGAAAGAGTGGTTCAACCTTACCTTAATTGTAGTTTTCACCGTACCGTGAATTCACGCTTCCGGTGTGCTGTACTTCTTCAAACACGAAGGTATTCACAGCGGGACTAGGGAGAGATAGCCTGCAGACAGACGAGTACTGAAGACCTATCTACTCCTTTCCGTTCGACTGGTTACCGGTTCCTACTTAAATTACTTGGGCTCCAGTGCGTTACCGCCGAAACAACCGGGATAGGGCCAAAAGGCAGCGTCAAGTCTGCCAATTGTTTTCGAACTTATTAGTACACTAACGGAAAAACCTATGACTCACTCGTATAAGACAAGTTTTTACTTACCTTTCCAGTCAGCTCCACGTATGTTTGCCCGTGGAATGCTTGATCTGAAGGCTTCTTTTTTCTGCGGCACGTAATCCCGCTTCGGAATCCACCTGACTAGTTTCTACTCCGTCCCGGCACGTATCCCGGCAAAAGCCCGGAGCCCCAGGTGGTTATGTCGCAGTATTCAACTTGGGCTTATTGATTGGTACTGTACAAGATCTGCCAGATAGCAGTGCGCGCCAAGGTCTAAGAGATAATAAAAGTAACTGAGCAGTTTTAATTTTTTTTTCTTTGAAAGTAAGACTTACTTCCTCAAAGTGGTTACTGAAGTGCTTCAGGTCTCAAAAATCTCAAAGTAGATTCAGGATGCTTCAGGGCGGTTTTCCACTCCCGATCAATGGCACCCTCACTTCCTTCGATGCTGGCAATGAGGTATCCCTGAAGGTGTGCTAGCCCGCGATACCCGCATCAGGCGTTAGGCTTTCTTTTCCGTTTTCCGGCTCGAAGGACCATATGTTTTCTGCTGGTATTCGGAAAGCACCTTCAGACAGCTTTATGATCTAAAAGGCAAATTTATTGATAGCAATACAAAGACAATATAGACAATTTAGAAAGAGGAACAAGGAAAGAGGAAGTCGTTGTTTCTCTGGAGACGCAGGTCAGTGGCAACTGGGCATCAGGCTTGCTTCTCAGCTCTGGACTGCTCGGGTTGAGACTTTTAAACTTTTTTCATTGTCCAATAGAAATACATTGATGCACATCCTGGGTGTATTAATTTCTTCTAATATCCAATTATGAACGTAGCTTTATTGTCCAATCAGGCACCGTCTCTGGGGTGTTGCCTTCTTCCGGTAATGAGCTTTGCCAAAGCACATGGTGGTGGAATATGTTGCCAGCAGAATCAGGAAATACACATTCAGGCTTAAGGCCTATGTACACCTTCTTCCTGGATTTCAAGGGCCAGTGTGGGAGTGGCCCTCCTGGCTCCACCTGCTGATGTCATCTGGGAGTCGTCCCTTCTGCCCTACAAAAGGGCTTCACCGTCATTCCAGTTTTGCCATTGCAAGGAGTAAGTCCTCCCTAGGACTCCTCGTCTGCTTCTCCTCCTAGGCACTCTGTTCCGTGTGGGATCCCGTGTCTTCGTCTATGTTCCATGTTCCGGTCTCTGCATTTCCTTGATGTTCCTGATGTCCAGGTGTCCACCTGTTCCTGATGTCCAGTTTTCCGCCAGTTCCTGATGTCCTGATGCCCGTTTGATTCTTGATGTCCTGATGCCCGTGTTTCCTGATGTCTTTAGCTCCGCTGACCCATCCCTCATGGTCCGCGACCAGCCCGGCTGGGTCGAGTAGGGCGCGTAGTGGCTCAGTGGTCCACGACCAGTCCGGCTGGACTGTGTAGGGTGCTGGTGGGTCATTCCATCTGACGGTGCCACGGAGTCTTCTCACCTCTTGTCTGGCCTGCCCTGTTTATGATGTCTTGATGTCCATAAGCCTGAGGTCTGCCTTGCCTTGATGTTCTTGCCTGGTGTCTTCCTTCCCTGGACAGGTCCTATCCTTCAGTGTGGTCCGCGACCAGTCTGGCTGGACTGTGTAGGGCGCCCAAGGGATATGGCCGCCTGCCCATTCCTGTCCTTGGATTTCTGTGGCTCTGATGCCTTCTCGTTTGGTTGGCGACTCAGCCCGGCTATTCTGAGTAGGGCGCCAGAATGGACATTGTCTGCCTGGAGGTTCCGCCGGACTTTTAACCATTGGTTTTAGCCTTGCCTTGCCTATCCGTACCTTGCCATGCCTTGAGTCTTCATCTGTCCTGCAACTTCCTGAGTCTTAGTCTGTCCTGCAACGTGCTGAGTCTTCAATGTCCCGAGTCTTCGTCTGCCTTGCCACGTCCGATGTCTTCGTCTTCCTTATCACGTCTTGTTCCACGTTTCCGTCCAGCCTTGACCTCTATCTGGCCTGCTGCTTCCCGCCGCTCCCTAGCGGCAGTCCAAAAGGGCTTGGAACGGTCGGAGGACCATTCAGAGACCACCGTAAAGGTCTGGTTGAGGCTCAGGGTAAAGCGTAAAGGTCTGGTCGAGGCTCAGGGTAAGGACGTTTCACTGCAAGGGCACACATTTCTTGTCCCGCGCTGGGGAGCACCCCCTGGTGCTCCCTTCCATCCGCAGCGCAATATGGGCACACGCGAGCAGATCTGAAATGTATCCTCGTTGTGGGGAGAGTTTCTATGGACACAGAGTACAATTAAATCAAAATGAAAATTTTGCAGAACTTGAGGTGTGAGATTCATACTGGAGTTCTGTCCCAATCTGTATGGATTTCAGACCTCATTGGTAGTATCTGACCTTTCTAGGAAAGACGGGGGACATGGCATTAACAGTGCCTAGAGGCAATAAAAAAATTTAGAGGTCCATCTTCAGACATTATCTGGCTAAGAATCAGGCTAACTTAGCCAGGATATTCAGAGTCGTGGCTGCACCACTGAATATATCCATATAACCTAGAGTTAGCTGGATAAATGTATCTGGCTAACTTTAGACCTGCTTGATCTGGCTGATTTAGCTGGATAAGTCAGAATATCGCCACTTATCCGGCAAACTGAGTGATGCATTGTGCCGCAATAGTGCCCTAACGCGCGTTATAGTGCATATCGCATGATAGAGCACTTTCACAGTAATATTGCATGATATATACATGACAATTTGCATGGCCCAGCCCTGGTACCTCTTCTATTACAGTGACCTGCTTTGCATGCAATTATTATGCACGGATAATGCAAATGCGCGTAAAGAAGTTCATTACTAGGCAATATGATGCAAATATTTTATCACGGACAACCAAGGAAGGGGTCAGCCATGATAAAATAACACTTTCCCAATCTTTGGTAAATGTAAAATTAGAGCCCCAGGATCCTAGCCTGAGTTTCAATGTTCCCGGGTTACATTTACTGGGCCAGGCAAATTAAAAAAAAAAAAAAAAAAGGTGGTACAGCAAAATGATAAGTTGAATGGGGTCCAGGGCTAACTCCGGCTCAACTTGAGGTCATTACTTGAGATAGTCCCGACACCCCAAAAGGTTAAAAAAATAGAATAAGTACCACATGCAGTGAGTCCCCCCCCCCCCCCCATCCTGTCAGCAAGAAAGTGCATACCCCCACCCCACCCCCTTTCCCATTGAATTATTGTAGGAAAGGACCCCTTTCCCACCCCAAAAGCACCCAAAATAGTTGGGGGTACAGTGCCCTCTTCCCCCCCCCCACTCCAAAGATAAATGAAAAACTCATTGTGGTTTAGTTTCTACCCCAAGCCCTTCCCCCACACCTCCAATCGCTCCCCCTACCCCTTTCCGCACCCCCTGAACCTTAAAAATTGGTCATGGATCCTTCGAAGGGGCCTGGAACACCCCCCTAGCCCCCAGTTGGCCACATTTTTCAAAACGGTACTGACCAGTCCTGGGGGACTAGGGAGCGCCCTGGGTTATCTTTGAGGGATCCACGACCACTTTTTAAGGTTTTGGAGGTGCTGGGGAGGCCATTGGGGGTGCGGGGGTTTGGAGGGGGACATCGAACCCCAATGACTGTTCATATAACTTCAGGGGCCAGGGAAAGGGGAGCATTATACCCCCAACTATTTCGGGGTTCTCTTGGGGTGGGAGGGTGTCCTTGCCTACATTAATTCAGTGGGAAGGAGGATGAGGAAGTTTGCAATTCTACTGCAGACAAGGTTGGGGGGGGGAAGCTGTCACCACATGTGGTACTTTTTCTATACTTTAAACTTTTGGGGTATGAGGGGTTCGCCTGTAGTGGTGGTGCCAGGTTGAGCTGGGAGTTAGCCCTGACCCCCCGCTCAACTTCCCCATTTTGCTGCGGCACTTTTTCTTGGCAGTGGCCCTTTAAGGCGTTGGCGGACCCTGGAGGTTGGGGGCCGCCATTATGTTAAAGGGCTGCTAGCCATGTCCTTTTCTCCCAGAAGTGTTTGGCCGTGAGATAAAAAGAATGTGTTTATTCGGGGCAGGGTACCCACTATCGTGGCGACCCCCCCCCCCCCTGCAATTGTGGGGACCCCCCCTCCCACGAAAAAACATCACCACTTAGTGGCTCTAGGTGTAAGTTAGCAGGATAGGTAGCCATGGCCCAGGACTCCCCTGCTCTATCCACTACTTAGATCAGGGGTCCCCAAACCTGTCCTGGAGGGCCACCAGCCAGTCGGGTTTTTGGGATATCCTCAATGAATATGCATGAGAGAAAATTTACATGTTATGGAGGCAGTGCATGCAAATTTTCTCTCATGCATATTCATTGAGAATATCCCAAAAACCCGACTGGCTGGTGGCCCTCCAGGACAGGTTTGGGGACCACTGACTTAGATGAATAACTATTTAGCCAGATAAATTGTTATCCAGCTAAGTGGTAGCCACTGAACGTGGCTGAATATTTAAATGTCCCACTCAGTTGGATAAGTCTGAACCTATTTGACTAAGCTCTAAATTTATTCCTGGGGGTAAGGGCAGGGCGGGGGGGGGGGATTGCGTAGAGGTTATGCTGGGAAGGTGGGAGAAGAGATCCCATAAGAGGCTGTAGATGATGGTGCACGTGAAGGTAATATTTTTCACAGGGTGGCGCTGGTTGGCCTATAGCCACTGTTGGGAAGCAGCTGTTGGCCTGTGCATGCTCCAGCCTTGCACTCTCTCTGCAGTGGTTTATTTTACTTGCGTCACTGGAAATACTGAGTGAATGCAGCAGCACGCATGGCTCCTTTCCTTGGATGGGCAGCAGTATTGATGGGGTGAGGTTCAGTATTGATGGGGTGAGGTTCAGCGGGCAGGATGAATACATGGGAGGGATTGTGGGCCAGAAATAACCCATAGCCATATGTTTGACACTCCCGACCTAAATTATACTTTGTTATCTTTAGCTGACATTTCAGTCGCATTTAACTAGCTAGATTTGTGAGTGAAAATCGAAGTAATTCTTCTGACCTGCTAAATCTTAAACCTGCTCCAGGAATGCCTCTGGCCTCTCCTCTTTTGTTAAAGGTTAGACTAATCCTTTGGAAAATCGATCATTAAATGTCTTTCAATTAATGGTCTTCCTCTCTGTCTCCCTGTGCAGGTCCCACGTTCTGTCTGCAGCAAGAGCTGCTTTCCTGGCTATAGAAAGGCAGCGCGGAAGGGGGAGCCCTCCTGCTGCTTTGACTGCATCCCCTGCTCCATGGGAGAGATCAGCAATGACACCGGTGGGTTCCTTTGCTGTCGTCTGTGAGGGTAACTGTATAACAGGCTGCATAAATTTGCGGACTGTTCTATGTCGAAATTGCACCAATTTTCAAAGCGCGCTTACGCGTGCAAGTCCATGTTGAAAATTATCCCAGCAAAACTACGTGCACACAATTACATCTGCTGTTTCATGTGAAAAGTTATGGAACAGAAATTACTCGTAATCTTATTAAAATAAAAAAAAAAAATGCTTGGAAGTCCAGACTTCATGCCCCGGAACACCTCTCCCCTGTATATTGCTACTACAACTACTACTATTACTACTTGCTCTCTTGACATACGCAAAATATATGAGACAGTCCCTGCTCAGAAGAGCTTACAATCTAATCATAAAAGCATGCGCATAAAGGTAGATTTTTAAAAGAGATGCATGCAAAATAACACCAGTTGCACGCACAAATAGTGCTTCTGTGCGCTATTTTACCAACTTTACACATACGCACGCAAGTATCGATGCACAAATATCTCTGACAGAGTAAAAAAAAAAGGGGTGGAACAGGGCAGGAGAGTGTGCATGCCATCCTTCTTCTTCCTCATATTTGGTCGGAAAAAAGCTGCAAGGAGGAAAAAGTTAGGCAAAAAGTAGGAGCCCTTGTGCGGCGTCCTACCCCTAGCATGCCATCTTGCGCGCGCATGTTATAAAATCTGACGTAGATTTGTTCGTGCCGGGTTGAGCGAACAAATCTGCGCCCACGTGCAGGTTTTAAAATCTGCCCCTATGGGTGCCTAATACCTTGCACTGGTCCTAGTGTATGATACCACAGTTCAAAGTCTCTGACTGAGATGGGTCTCCCGTATAAAATTTACATTGTTTGGGGTGCTTTTTGTCATCTTTATTGATTTATAGAAGTTACATGTTGATAGCATCTGGATTCTGTTGGCTGATTTGATTTTTTTCTGATGCAGAATGAATTCCCATGTACAGGATACATCCTTCGACCCTGAAGCTTTGTACCGAGGTTGAAATGTTTAGTGGCTTCAGAATTCAAAGAATGTGCTTTTAGATACATTTTAAGAGATTAGTACAATTTTCCATGGGCACAGTTCACCAGATAAGCACTCCTGCCTGAAAACGAACTGCATGCCTACTACTAGCACTACAGGGAGAAGTGTCCCAAATTTGCCAGCCTGAAATCTGGTAGCCTTATTCTGACCTCACTTCACCTGTAAATGAGGTTCAGGCAGTGTGTGTAGGGAAGGAAGCACAGTAATCGTAAGCACAGGGCAGCAAAACAGCTAGCATCGGCCGGATATGCACTGCCAGTGAAATCCAGTGCTTAACCGTGCATGGCGTGAAAATAAATGTGTTCTCTGATATTTTTAAAGGCGCTGCTTAGAGGTCCGTATTCAACAGATAGGGACCGACCCAACCCCCTTCAAGGGGAGAGGAGGCCACAACTGGGGCAGTGCTCCTCCTCCTCCTCCTCCGGGCAGCGAGGGAGAGGGAGGGGGAGTGCAGGTAGGCAGGGAGAGCCGGGGACCCATCTGTGGCGGAGCTTGTCTGCTAGGGGCAGTGCTCCTCGAGCGGTGTTCCTTGGGGGGGAAAGTCCTTCCTGTGACGCAAGCTGGCAGCCTCGCGGCAGGATCCTCCCCTCTGGGCTCACGCTCTGACGCCATTGGGCGATACCCTCCAATCTACCTGCTTCCTGCTCCAGCCCCGCCCTCCTATCCCCCAGGCAACCAGACAGCACCGAGGACCACGGGAAGGGAGGGGCAGGAGTAGGGAGCCAGCCAGCGCTGCAGCAGTGAACGGGGCGGGGGAAGGGTCTCCGCTCCCTGCTCCCAGCCCCTCCCCCACCCCCCATTTGCTTGCCTGGAGTGCACAGGGCTTTCCTCTGCTTGGGCAGGCACCTGGCCCCAGGCTTTAGACGTTTGCGCTGCAGGGACTTCAGTAGGGAGCCACCCAGGGCTCCAAGGGTAAGAACGATTTCTGGAAGGAGAAGTGAAGGGGGCTGAATGCCGAAAATGGGTGAGGAATGGAAGTGAATGAATGCATGGGCTGGGGAGTGCAAAAAGGTGGTGAATGCTGGGGCAGGTGAGAAGGGGATGCGGATTCTTGGGGGAGGAGGCACAGAATTCTGGTGCAGTATTATGCATTGCTGCTCCTGTGAAAGAATTGGGAGGGCAAGCTGGGGATTATTAGGGGAGGGGAGAGAGCGAGAGTATTGGGTATGAGCGAGAAGGGGGGGTGGGGGGAAAGAGAACCAGGAGGATACAGGAAAACAGAGAGAGGACCAGGGACTGAGGGAGAGGAAGAAGGGAAACGGGGCAAGGAAATAGCGAGGGAAAGAGAACCCAGCATAGAGAAAGAGAGGGGACCAGGTACTGGGAAGATGGATGGGAGAAATGACTCAAGATTAGGGAGAGAAAGGGGGCCTTGGAATAGTGGAAGAGATCTGGGGATGGGGAACCAGAGAAAAGTGAAAGAACGTTGGAGAGGGGAGAGAGGGCTGAGTATTACATGAATACAGAAGGAGAGAGCTGGGGATGGGAGAGAGAGATGACCTTGGCTTGCGGGGTGGGGGAATTCTGGAAGAAAATGAAGGAAAACAGGAGTGAGGAATTGAGAGGAGAAGGAGGAGGAAAGGATAACATCAAGGAAAGAGCAGAAAGATTGCAGAGAAAAGTATAAAAATATCCACTCTGAAGGAAAGAGGCACAGAAGAAGGAAAGAAGACACCAATAGGAAATAAAATAAAAAAAGAAACAGAAGACCAGTGAAAGAGGAAAAGACAACGAGCCAGAAAAGCAAGCCAGAGACATTAAAGGTTGGAAATGTATTGCCTGGCCTGATAGAGAATATTAATAACTCATTAGTATGAATATCCTGGGATCCAGTTCAAATGGAAAAGTCTCCCAGTTAGAATGTCCATGTTGGGAATACTTGGATTTTCTTGGCTAGTGTTGACTTATTGTGTTATATAATTAATCCTCTTGTATTCAGGACATACCTACCAGCAGGGAGGCTTCTGTATTGGGCCCAAAAGTATTTTGTGGTAACAAAACTCACAGAAGGTACTTTTAGGTACATTTTGAGAGTCGATTAGTACAATTTTCCATGAGGAAAGTCCACCAGACTTCCCCCCAACCACCAAAATAAACTGCACTATAGGGAGCGCGCATCCCAAGCTTCATCCCCCAGAAGTCTGGTAATCTTGCCCTCCTCCCCACTGGAGGGAGGAGAGCAGCGCGTCTTACCTGTACGCCACTCCCTTGCCAGCTTCAGTCTGAGGTTCAAATGCGTGGGGCCCTGTAATCTCGCAAGTTAAGCTGTCAGGCACACACAGGCAAAAAAGGGTGACTCTCCTCCCGCTGGTGGCGGGGGAGAGAGTGAGAACTGTGCAAAAAATGTGGTTGGATGGGCCGGGAGGATTGTACAAACCGGAGCGTGTGCCATGAAATAAAAAAGATTGAGGAGCACTGGGCTAACTCACCGAGAAGACCGGCTTTCATCCGCCTGAAAAGGTTGTGGAAACCACCCGTGCCCTTTGCCTAGAAAAGGTTGTGGAAACCACCCGTGCCCTTTGCCAAGAGATGTTTTAGCTTCACAGACTCCCGGATCAGGGGACCCAGTTTGTCTCCTGGTTTTGGGGAATCATGTGCGGAACATTACCTATCAGGTCTTACATCTCCACTGCTTATCACCCACAGATGGAATGGATAAGCTGTGTGATGGAAATATGCCTCCACTGTTTCTTGAATTATCATCAGGATGATCACATAAGAACATAAGAAATTGCCATGCTGGGTCAGACCAAGGGTCCATCAAGCCCAGCATCCTGTTTCCAACAGAGGCCAAAAGAACCTGGCAATTACCCAAACACTAAGAAGAACCCATGCTACTGATGCAATTAATAGCAGTGGTTATTCCCTAAGTAAAATTGATTAATAGCCGTTAATGGACTTCTCCTCCAAGAACTTATCCAAACCTTTTTTGAACCCAGCTACACTAACTGCACTAACCACATCCTCTGGCAACAAATTCCAGAACTTTATTGTGCATTGAGTGAAAAAGAATTTTCTCTGATTAGTCTTAAATGTGCTACTTGCTAACTTCATGGAATGCCCCCTAGTCCTTCTATTATTCGAAAGTGTAAATAACCGAGTCACATCTACTCGTTCAAGACCTCTCATGATCTTAAAGACCTCTATCATATCCCCCCTCAGCCGTCTCTTCTCCAAGCTGAACAGCCCTAACCTCTTCAGCCTTTCTTCATAGGGCAGCTGTTCCATCCCCTTTATCATTTTTGTAGCCCTTCTCTGTACCTTCTCCATCGCAACTATATCTTTTTTTAGATGTGGCGACCAGAATTGTACACAGTATTCAAGGTGCGGTCTCACCATGGAGCGATACAGAGGCATTATGACATTTTCCATTCTATTAACGATTCCCTTCCTAATAATTCTTAACATTCTATTTGCTTTTTTGACTGCTGCAGTACACTGAGCTGACGATTTTAAAGTATTATCCACTATGATGCCTAGATCTTTTTCCTGGGTGGTAGCTCCTAATATGGAACCTAACATCGTGTAACTACAGCAAGGGTTATTTTTCCCTATATGCAACACCTTGCACTTGTCTACATTAAATTTCATCTGCCATTTGGATTCCCAATCTTCCATTCTTGCAAGGTCCTCCTGTAATGTATCACAGTCTGCTTGGCGTAGGATTTTATCCTACGCCAAATGTGCCTGCAGTAATATGGCACACTTGTCCACCTGCATGTCCCTCTTCTATTCCACAGATTTATCACACCCCGTAGTTACAGTATGGTTGAAAAGTTACATAGTTTTAGAAAGTACGGAAAAATGACTGGGTAGAGGGTCTAGTTACAATGAGGGGTACTTCAGATTGAACAGCCAGGTGGGTCTACACAAGCTGCAGATAAACTGGGTGAACTGGTAGACTAATTGCTAGAACTGGTCCACGCAGGTTATAAAATCCCCTAACTTACTCAAGCAAAAGCCGAATTATGGGGGATAAAAGCATCTAATCAATGTGAGTAAAATCTACACGCATATCATTTTAAAACTGGAAGTGGAAATATGCGACTACATGAGTTGCATACACTTATCTGGCTAATTTCCACTTTCCTAGCGTGTAGCAGATGGACTCAGGACCAATGGGTATAGTGTGCTCCTGATAGCAGTTAGAGACGGATCAGATTTCAATCTGACGAGAGCCCCTAGTACATATACCCCTGCAGGAAGTGCAGCTCCTCAGTATTTTCCGTCTCCATAGCAGTTAGGGACTACCTGCACGATCTCACAGCGTTAGAGTAAATTTCATGGAGAAAACCCGAAACAAGAAGAAATCTTACCTCTACAGGCGAGCCCCGCTCTCCTGCGGTGACACCCTCGGGTCCCTCCCACAGTTGAGAATTCCCGAGGTTATTTCCATGATCCCTCGGAGGTAAGCCTTGGGCCGGCGGCCGACCTTCGGTGGGGACCTAGCCCCCGATTTCGGGTGCGGCTGAGAGGCGGCGGTGAAGGTATTTGCCCTCTCCCCCCACAGCCGGAGACCGCCCGGAATAAAACCGGGAAGAGACGAGACAAGGTAAGGTAGAAATCTTTTTTAAAGACTCCGGTCTCCGAAGCTCGAGGATTCACACAGGTCGCCGGCCGGGACCAGTGCCCCCGGGTTGATCTGCCCTAGCAGGGCTAGACCCCAGTTAGATCCAATAGTCCTCCCACGTGGAGACCCTCCGAGGTGGTCACCATATTATCCACATGGTCACCGTCGCCATTTTGGCCCTGTTCACCGCCATCTCGTCCTGTGTGCACAGGTCGAGCCGTGCGCACAAATTACTTGTGCGCACAATGTCGCACTCTCAAGTACCGTATGCACAAGTTACGCGCGCAACACGCACTTACTGTGCTGGGCGCATAACTGTGACTTGCACGCACATCCTGAGCGCACACCCAATCCACGCGCACATATTCGACGCATCAGAGCGCAATACAGATTTTACACGCCTACATCCATGGCACCATTGGAAAAGGAGCTCAAGGCTCAGGGCCTCTGCCCAGCATGCCACATCAGAGCCGCACAACACGAAGAGGCCAACGCCCTGTGTGTCCAGTGCGAGGAGGCCCTGGGGGATCCATCCCATGGCCAGCCCCATCCGGTACTGAGTGCTAGCTCCTCAATAAGTACCCCGGACCTAGCAAATCCCAGCGGGCCCTCCCCCCTCAAACGGGGCCCCCCAGGGACACAGCACCTCCAAGGTTGGACCCAGCATCTTCTTCAAAGGCCTGCACACCTTCGTTCACATGCAGACGGAGCCTCCGATAACACGGCCACAGCCTTCACCAGAGAACCTTTACACCCCGGGCCCCTCTAGGCCCAGAGGCCGTCCAGAAGCCCCACCTATGGAGACACGGACAACTCGGAGGAGGAATCAGAGCCACTGGAGGAGGGGGAACTCCCTCCGGGGACAGAGCCTCACCGGACCATGAGGCGCTTCTTCACCAAGGACGAGCTTCCAGACCTGGCCATCCACAGCCTGAAGGCGCTTGCTATCCCGGGCACAAGTGCCTTGGGGGAGCCTAAGACGAATCCCCTGCTAGAGGGACTCCATCAGACCTCCCGCCATTTCCCTCCATTACAAGCCATCCAACAGCTAATTGACCTGGAATGGATTGCTTCAGAGTCTACATTCAAAGGGCGACGGGCTATAGCAGCCATGTATCCTCTGGACCCGGCAGCCAAAGACCTTCTGACTTGCCCAAAAGTGGATGCCATGGTCGTGCGGCCTCGAAGCGCACTACGATCCCAGTGGAGGGAAGTGCAGCACTCAAAGATGCGCAAGACAGACGTCTGGAATCCATCCTCAAACAGTCCTTTGACGTTGCCTCTACGTCCCTTCAAATAGCGGCCTGCTGCACCGTGGTGACACGTGCCTGCCTATCACAGACCAGGAGCAACACTCCTGGGGAAGCCATGGAACCAGCAGTACCATTCCTCACGGATGCTGCTTCTGATCTGGTGCGCACCCCAGCTAGAGGAGTCTCATCCGCCATGGCAGCCAGGAGGCAACTCTGGCTCTGGAGCTGGTCGGCCGACGCGTCTTCCAAAACGAGACTCACAAGGATGCCCTTCAAGAGGTCCCTCCTGTTCGGCAGCGAACTAGAGAAACTGGCTAACAAATAGGGTGAGTCCCCACTGCCGCGGCTACCGGAGGACAGGAATAAAGGAGGAACCAACCCTTCCCCCGATCCTCCAGGGGCAGAGGTTCACAGCGCTTCAGTCCATACAGAAACACTTATCAAGCACCTCGTCCTACAGGCAGGAATCAGCCCTTTTGGAACAGGCACAACAAAAGGGGAACCAGCTCGGGTCCAGGCCCCAGCCGCACCCCACAATGAGAATCAGCCGACCCGTCCAAAGGAAGAAGCCATAGGGGGCAGACTTGCCCTATTCTACCAAAGATGGGTCGAGATAACTTTGGACAAGTGGGTCCTAACCATCATCTGAGATGGGTAAACATAGAAACATAGAAATGATGGCAGAAGAAGACCAAACGGCCCATCCAGTCTGCCCAGCAAGTTTCACACTTTTTTTTTTTCTCATACTTATCTGTTACTCTTGGCTCTTAGTAACCTTTTGGTTCTATTTCCCTTCCACCCCCACCATTAATGTAGAGAGCAGTGTTGGAACTGCATCTAAGTGAAATATTTAGCTTAATTAGTTAGGGGTTAGTAACCGCCGCAATAAGCAAGCTACACCCATGCTTATTTGTTTACCCAGACTATGTAATTCAGTCCTTGTTGTTTGTTGTCTGTATATAGATCCACTTTTCTTCATTTCCCCTGCCGTTGAAGCAGAGAGCTATGCTAGATATGCGTGAAGCATCAGTCTTTCTCCCCTGCCGTTGAAGCAGAGAGCTATGCTGGATATGCATTGAAAGTGAAGAATCAGGCTTATTTAGTTTGGGGTAGTAACCACCGTAACAAGCAAGCTACTCCCAGCTTTTTTGTGAATGCAAATCCTTTTTTCCACATTTCCTCTTGCAGTTGAAGCTTAGAGCAATGTTGGAGTCTTAGAGCAATGTTGGAGTCGCATTAACCGTGTATATGTTTATTGAATAAGGGTATTATCTCCAGGTAGTAGCTGTCATTCCCGTGAGCCACCCATTCTTCATTCACGTCCTCTAGACTTTATGGATCCACAGTGTGGTACTACCTGGATTTCCTCCGAACCGCTCCAGACAAGTTCGTGAAATCCCCCTGCCATGACCCCTCCAAGAGGGTGGCAGTGGAAGCTACACTGACCAGATTACTGGCCCTAGAGGCCATAACCCCAGTGCCTCCACAATAAATAAATACTGGGTAGTATTCCATTTATTTTATCGTCCCCAAGAAAGAGGGAACGTTCAGGCCCATCCTGGACCTCAAGTTGGTCAACCGTCACCTGAGGATTCCCCGTTTCCGCATGGAAACCCTATGCTCTGTAATAAGGGCGATACAACCGGGAAAGTTTCTCACATCCATGAATCTGTCGGAAGCCTACCTACACATTCTGATCCATCAAGAACATCAGCGCTTCCTATGCTTCAAAATCCTGGACCGTCACTACCAGTTCCGGGCACTACCCTTCGGGTTAGCCACAGCACCCCAGACGTTCACCAAGATCATAGTGGTAGTGGCGGCAACACTGGGGAAGGAAGGAATCCTCGTACACCCTTACCTAGATGATTGGCTGATCAGGGCGAAATCCCCAGAGGAAAGTCACCAGGCAACCAACAGAGTCAAAACTCTACTGGAGAGCCTCGGATGAGTGGTCAACACAAACAAAAGCTGTCTGCAGCCCTCACAGTCTCTAGAATACTTAGGAGTCCAATTCGACATCAAAGAAGACAAGGTCATCCTGACACCGACAAGGAGATCAAAACTGATGAACCAGTTGCAAACCTTGCTGAGCGAACTTCGCCCCACAGCATGGGATTACCTACTGTTACGATCTCCTTCTCCGAAGGGGAGGAGCTAGCAATCTGTTACGCTCGCCTCTTCCAGAGGGAAGGAGTTAGCAATCTGCTGTCGCTCACTCCGCCAGGAGGGCGGAGTTGGCAAGCTGTTCTGCTGTGCTCCTAAAAGGGGAAGGAGTAGCGATATTTATTTATTTATAACTTTTTTATACCGAAGTTCAGGTAACAGAGTTACTTATCACTCCGGTTTACATTACAACAGGTAGTAATCAATGACAAAGATATGACATGACCTGCTCCTCCAGAGGAGAGGAGTTAGCTATCTGTAATTCTGTTAGCGAACTGCTGTTAGATATTCCTGTAAGGAAAGAAAGTAGCAAGCTGTATCAATCTGCTAAGGAGTAGCAATCTGTTATGGACCAACTCTCCAAGGAAGAGGAGTTGGCAATAGGTATATAGTACTTCGCTATGAGATAGCAATCTATCATGCCCCCCGCTACGGAGTAGCAATCTATATATAATACTTCCGTGAGCAGAGTCAGTGGTCTGTAGTGGTTGGCTCCCACAAGGTGACAATAGTGAAAGGAATGACCACTTGGAGGAAATGGTGAATCCCTGGGCCGATGGCAGATGACAGTGCCCTCAGGAGGAGATCCTGAGAGGAACCATCGGCTAGGCTAGAATATGAGATAACACAATAGTTCTTTATTAGACTGGAAACTGGACCACCAGAGATGGAAGTAGTGAGTCGCTGTGTCTGGCAAGGCTGAATTCCTTCTGATACTGGAATATAATCTCTGGGTCGCTGAGCTATAGAGAGAGATTAGAAGTATTGAATAGGCAGGATATACCGGATACAAGATGGTACACTCACAATAGTAGATGTCTGCAATGGTCTCTATGCCACAGAGAGTCTTCAGTACATTCAGGAACAGGAGCCGTAGGCGAGCACTGGTTCCCACAAACAGTCTGTAATAAGAACTCACAATTGCTGTATATGAAATGGCTTCTGGAGTAGAAGACAGTCTGTATAAGATTCTAGGAACATGGGCCCTCGTGGAGTGAGTACCGGTTCCTATCTGTAATCTTGCCAATGTAACTCTTGATCTCTGTACCTGCGATAACGTCTTGGACGGAAGGGAGTCTTCAGAGCAATAGGAATGTAGGCCCTCGTGGAGCGAGTACCGATTCCTATATAATAGAACTCACTGTGTTCACGTCCGCGATCGCTTCCAGGAAATGAGGAGTCTTCCGAGTATTCTGGCAATCTGAAATCAAGAAGAGAGAGCGGAGCCCCCGTGGAGCGGGTACTCCTGATAAGTTTGAAAAGGCCGAGCAGTGGGAACGGGTTCCCCGGCTAACTTGGATCGTTGTTGCAAGTATCGAGAACTGCTGAAGCAAGTCCCATTGGAGTTCCTTGCTAACTCGTTAGAGATTAGCAAACAAAGACCTTTTAAAGTGCAGATGGATGACGTCACTACGGGGAGACGCCCCCGAGGTTCGCACCCTTGCTGGTACAAAGTCTGGAGTGCGCACGCGCACCCTTATGTCATCGGGAACATGGCGGATCCATAGCATCAGGCCAGCCCGGGGGAACCGGGACCAAGAGGGGGAGAGAAGCCGCGGCTTTTCTGTCCGTCAGAGCTGAAGGGAGTCGCATCCCAAGTAGAGAGGGTGGGGCGAGAAGAGGCACGAACGCAACACCTACAAGTCCTCGGTCTCATGGCATCCACACTGGAGGTAGTGCCATGGGCACGAGCTCACATGAGACCCCTACAGCGCTCACTTGTATCGCGATGGAACCCACTGTCCCAGAACTACGCCGTACGTCTACAGCTCCCAGGCAGAGTTCGGACCCAACTACGTTGGTGGCTACAAGACGGCCACCTGAACCAGGGAACAAGACTATCCTCACCGACCTGGATCCTACTTACCACGGACGCCAGCCTACGACAATGAGGAGCACACTGCGAAGAGCTAACTGCCCAAGGGCAGTGGAACGCAGAAGAGTTGGGATGGAACATCAATCGCCTAGAAGCCCGGGCAGTCAGATTAGCCTGCCTACGGTTCGGTCACAGACTCTGAGACAAAGCGATCAGAATAATGTTGGTCAATGCCACAACAGTGGCCTACATCAACTGTCAAGGAGGAACCAGAAGCCAACAGGTGTCTCTGGAAATAGACCCCCTAATGTTGTGAGCGGAAGTGAATCTCCAGGAGATCTCTGCCATCCACATCGCCGGGAAAGACAACATAACGGCGGATTACCTCAGCAGAGAAAGTCTAGACCCACGAGATTGGAAGCTGTTGACCGCAGCGTTCCAAATGATAGTGAACCGTTGGGGAACACCAACCATGGACCTTCTGGCAAACCGGTCCAGTGCCCAAGTGCCCAGTTACTTCAGCTGCAGGCAGGAACCTCAGTCCCAGGGGATTGATACCCTGGTACAGACCTGGCCACAGGAGACTCTGTTATACGCCTTCCCGCCATGGCCCCTATTAGGCGCAATCATTCATAAGATAGAACTACACAGGGGACCAGTACTTCTTGTGGCCCCTGTGGCCAAGAAGACCGTGGTACGCAGACATGTGAAGACTACTGTCAGGGACCACCCCTGCCACTACCTCCACACAGAGACCTGCTCCAACAAGGGCCGATCCTCCACGAGGATCCAGCTGGATTCTCTCTTTCGGTCTGGCCATTGAGAGGGCTCGCCTGAGAAAGAGCGGATAATCGGGGGCTGTAATCGACACCCTACTCCGAGCACGCAGGTTCTCCACATCTCTAACATACATAGGGATTTGGAAAGTATTTGAAGCCTGGTGCGAGGACCATGACATCATACCACGCTCAGTCAAACTTCCTGCGGTCTTGGAATTCCTACAGATCGGCCTACAGAAGGGATTGTCCCTCAACTCCATCAAGGTACAGGTGGCCGCATTGTCATGCTATGGAACCAAGAGCGAGAGCGACAACATAGCCTCTCACCCGGATGTTTCACGCTTCCTGAAAGGAGTCAAGCACATCCGACCACCCCTAAGCCTCAACCTGGTCCAGGATTTCTTAGCAGGAGCCTCTTTCAGACCTCTCCGCGGCCTATCTCTCCGACTATTAACATTGAAGACAGCATTCCTGCTGGTAGTTTGTTCAGGTCGTCGTATATCCGAACTACAAGCACTGTCCTGCCGTGAGCCATTTCTCAGGCTCACCCCAGGAACCATCCAGCTATGCACTGTCCCGTCGTTCCTCCCCAAAGTAATATCTCACTTCCATCTCAACCAAACCACCTCGCTACGTTTGCCAGATAAGCATAAGAATTCGGTAGAGGCACGAAGTCTACGCCACCTCAACATCGGCAGACTCCTATCCAGATACCTGGAAATGTCAGAACCCATACGAAAAATGGACTACCTATTCGTCCTTCACAGCGGGAAGAGGCAAGGGGAAGCGGCCTTGCGAGCAACCATAGCCCGCTGGATCAAAGAAGTCATCAAGGCAGCCTACATAGAAATAGGCAAGCCGCCACCTCTACAAGTCAAGGCCCATTCTACTAGAGCCCAGGCAGTGTCCTGGGCAGAAACCAAGATGTTGTCACCTGCCGAGATCTGCAGGGTGGCGACATGGTCCTCCATCCACACCTTCTCCAGGTTTTACCGCCTGGATGTTCAGGCTCGGGAGGACACAGCATTTGCAAGGTCAGTACTAAGTGGGTCACGGGCAGTCTCCCACCTGGTTTGGGAGTAGCTTTTATCATCCCATTGGTTCTGAGTCCATCTGCTACACGCTAGGAAATGGAGAAATTACTTACCTGATAATTTCGTTTTCCTTAGTGTAGACAGATGGACTCAGTATCCCACACACGGCTGCCGTTACTCATTGAATTCTCGGGGGACATCCCCGGGAGCGAGTGATTCAAGGTAAGCCATGCTTTCCTTCATCTAGGACACCCATCCTACCGAGTGTCGACGTTTCCCGGTTGAGGGCACTGGTGGTCTCCAGCTATAGCCAATTCAACCAGTTCAAGTTAATCAAGTTATTCAAGTTATGAAGTTATTCATGTTATTCAAATTAGTCAGTCACACATATATCCACAAAGGGGTGAAGAAAAAAAAGGATTCGCAATCACAAAGCGAGGAGTAGCTGGCTTGTTACGGCGGTTACTACCCCAACCAAATGTGCCTGATACTTCACTTTCAATGCATATCCAGCATGGCTCTCTGCTTCTACAGCAGGGGAGAAGAAAAAAAAAAAAAAAAAAAAACCAACAAGAGCTGTACAACATAGTCTAGGTAAAACAAATAAGCATGGGTGTAGCTTGCTTATCGCGGCGGTTACTGCCCCTACTACCCCTAACTAATCAAGCTAGATATTTCACTTGCATGCAGCTCCATCACTGCTCTCTACATTAATGGTGGGGGTGGAAGGGGAATAGAACAAGGAGCTAAGAGTAACAGATAAGAATGAGAGAAAAAATGTGTGAGGCTTGCTGGGCAGACTGGATGGGCCATTCGGTCTTCTTCTGCCGTCATTTCTATGTTTCTATAATGCTTTTCGAGGAGAATACTGAAGAGCTGCACTTCCTGCAGAGGTATATGTACTGGGGCTGATGTCAGATTGAAATGTGATCCGTCTCCAACTGCTATCAGGAGTACACTGTACCCATTGGTCCTGAGTCCATCTGTCTACAGTAGAAAACGAAATTATCAGGTAAGTAATTTCTCCATTTATTTGGCTAAGTATTGCCTTTCTCGCTACATAGATGTACAAATCTGAACTTATTCGGATAAGCTGCAGCACTTATGGGGCTACATTCAAATGTATCTGTCTAAGCAGAAGGTGGCCTATATAGCCAGATTATTCTGATAAGTGCTACTTGTCTATCTGAGTAGCACTTTTTGGACTTACCTGGCTATGTGCTGTTACTTAGCTGGAAAAATCGCCATTTATCCAGATAAGTCTGAACTTGCACAGTTCATGGTTTTTACATACGCGAGCATATGTGCATGCATGTTACTCGTATTTTATAACCTGCACATATCGTTTATGTGCAGGCTTTAAAATAGAGAATGTGGTTCATGCAGTTAGTATAGGTGTGTTTAAAAAAGGATTGGATAAGTTCTTGGAGGAGAAGTCCATTACCTGCTATTAAGTTCACTTAGAGAATAGCCACTGCCATTAGCAATGGTAACATGGAATAGACTTAGTTTTTGGGTACTTGCCAGGTTCTTATGGCCTGGATTGGCCACTGTTGGAAACAGGATGCTGGGCTTGATGGACCCTTGGTCTGACCCAGTATGGCATTTTCTTATGTTCTTATGTTCTTATTACTGTGCGCACATATACACGCGTATCTGGGCACACGTGAGCAGTTTTGAAAGTTATCTTCAGAGTATGTAAATCTCCTGCTACAACTGTGTGTACCAATAGCAGGTGTAATTGTGTGCACCTAGTTTTGCAGGGACAATTTTCAAAGGGAACTCCTACGCATATGCGGCCTTTATACCTGCGTGCGCGCATGTTATAAAATACATGGGCCGCGTGCACATACGCACCGGATTTTATAATCCTCGCGTGAGGGGGGGGGGGGGGTAAAATTTAGCAACTTTGCGTGGCGACGAGATCAGGGCTCACCCAGTTCCCTCCCAATCCACTCCAATTTAGGAGCGGACTGGGAGGGAACTTTCCTACCCCCCCCCCTTTTTTTTTTTACCTTTTATTCCATAAGTTACTTCAGGGCCCGTCCTGAAGTAACTTCCCCCCCCCCCCCCCCCCCCCGCCCATCCCTGCCTTCTGGCCCACTCATTTGTCAGGGCCCGGCCCTAATGCATGTATCGCCACTTACATTCGTGACTGGGCCCTTTTTAAAATGTGCGCAGGGCCCGGCCACGTTCGTAAGTAGCGATTTCTATGTGCGAGGCCGATTTAAAATCCGGCCATAAGTCGCAGTATTTTTACCCGAGAGAGTCACAAAGCTGTAGTAAATGTACCTCCCTGCCACTTTGTGACTCCCAATTTATTTTCCCTGTGGTAAAATACCACGAGGGAAAAATACTGTAGTTGTGAATGCCCCAGAGAACGCATGATGGAGACCCTGGGCCTGTGAGACCACTGTGGCTTAAAGAGATCGACAGCCCCAGGTAAGCACTCCTGAAAGTTGTTAACCCACCCCAAGGATCTGCACTGACCCCCATCTCACTCCCCAGCCGCTTTTGGAAGCAGCTGTTCAAACATTTTTTAAAAGTTGGCACCAGGCCCCACCCCAAATCCCTTCAATAAAATTATCCAACTTCTGGAGGCTGGGACCCCCACTCACCAAATCCCCTTACTCACAAATGAACCCCTGGTGGTTCAGTTGGAGCCTGGAACACCACTTAGGCTCCAGCCCGGTGGCTGCCATTTTTCAAAATGGTTCCGTCTTGTCCTTTGTCCCATCGCATCATAGAGGCAAATGATCGGCTGGTGCCATTTTGAAAAATGGAAGCCGCTGGGCCCGAGCCTAGAGAGTGCTGCGGGCCCCACTGGACCACCAGGGACTCATTTACAAAAAGGGGGTGGTTCTGGGGGTTGACTAGGGAGGGGAGTGGGGGTCCTGGGCCAGATTATTTTATTGAAGGGGAGGGGTTTGAGGTTGGTGCCTGGCGCCAACTTGTAAACATTTTTTTATTTTTGAACAATGGCCGTCTCCAAAGGTGGAGGGGAGCTTGGGACAGGTTCTAAGCAGACCCCTGGGTTTTTTGGGGTTGTTTTTACCAACTTTCAGGAGGTGCTTACTCGGGGCCATCAGCCCTTTTAAGACAGGGCCCGGAGAGCATCAGGAAGTGCATAAATGTCCCGATGCTCCCAAGGGAAGTTAGTTACAACTCTTGAATTTTAGCTAACTTCAAATCAAATAATGTGGCTTGTGATTTTTTTCAGCAAGCTAGTCAACTCATTTGAAAATATGCAGTGCCAGATCCAGATTAACGAGGTATTTGAAATAACTCGCATTATCCGCTCTTTAGACCATTTACTACAGGGTAAACAACATTTATTGCGTAGTAAATGGCCTAATGTGGCTTTGCGAACGAACACCTTGGTTTGCAAATCCAGCCAATCAAACTTTGAACAGCTATATTTAGCCAGATATCCAACTGCTCTGATGCGTGGCCTCACTTTTAGGTTTTTGGGGTTAGGAATTGTAGTGGAAAGTCGAAAAGGGGTTGGGGATCTGCTTTGTTGTAGCCCATTTTTTCTCTTCCAAAATAAATCATTTTTTCAAAATTTCACCCTGACTACACAATAGTAAAAAAAAAAGTCATAATACGGAAATTAATTTGTGAGGAATTTGTGGGAATTTGTATTGATTATATCCAGATCTCAGAGTCTTTGAATGAAGGTTAAAGAAATCTTTTCCTTGTAGATATGACTGACTGCACGAAATGTCCCACAGATGAATGGTCCAATGAGAAACGTGATCAATGCATCCCAAAAGTGATTGAATTCCTCTCCTTTGATGAACCACTTGGTCTAACACTGACTCTCCTGTCTGCTTTCTGTTCCGTACTCACTGTTTTTATCTTGTGTATCTTTATCAAGCACCGAGACACTGCCATAGTCAAAGCCAACAACCGTGGACTGAGTTACCTTCTCCTCCTAGCTCTCATACTCTGTTTCCTCTGCTCTTTAATATTCATCGGCCGTCCCATGAAACTGACCTGCATGCTCCGACAAACTGTCTTTGGAATCATCTTTTCCATCAGTGTCTCTTCTGTTCTGGCCAAAACTGTAATTGTTGTCATTGCTTTTAAGGGGAACAGGCCAAACAATCCAGTCAGGAAGTGGCTGGGGTCCACGATACCAAACTGCATTATCTTTTCTTGTTCATCGATCCAAGTTATTGTATGCGCTGCTTGGTTACTGCTTTCTCCTCCATTCCCAGAATTAAGCACAGAGTTTAATAACGAGAAGATAATCTTTGGATGTAATGAAGGACAGAACTTCTTTTTCTATTGCATGCTGGGATACATGGGTCTGCTAGCCACTGTGAGCTTCATAGTAGCCTTTCTAGCAAGGATCCCTGGAAGCTTCAATGAGGCAAAACTCATCACGTTTAGTCTGCTCGTGTTTGTTAGCGTCTGGCTGTCCTTCATCCCAGCATACCTGAGCACACATGGGAAATACATGGTGGCCATGGAAATATTTGCCATTCTATGTTCCAGTGCTGGATTGCTTGCCTGTATATTTTTCCCTAAATGTTACATCATACTGCTGAGACCTGACAGAAACACCAAGGAACATCTAAGACCTAAAGCAAGTCTCAGTAACAAAAAATTAACCTAAAGAGAAAGATAATTAGAAAAGAAAAAGTTGAAATTTTCTAATTTTCCAGACATCTTTAGATATAACTGTGAAAGATTTCATTTATGTCTCAATTCAAATCAAAGTACTGGACTTGAGTTAAAAGTTAACACATTTACATAAGCATCTCAGTGTTTAGTTTAGTTTGGTTTTTTTTTTTGGGGGGGGGGGGTGTTTAATTATTGTTCTAATATTAACATTTATTTAAAATTATTTCTAGACCATGCTGTCCAAAGATCACGGTGGTTTACAATAGAATGTCCATAAAATGAACACAAATCATTCCTGTCCTGCTCCTATAACAAATATACTGCTGGAATAGCCCTGTAAGAGTTTTTTCAAACATCCTCCACTCTGCCATCGTTCTTAAAGATTCTGGCGTCTTGTTTCACATTACAAGGCCTGCAGTGGAAAACGTGTGGTCCCTGATGGGTTCATTGAACGGTAGGAGTTTCCAGGAGCGAAGTTGTCGCAGTGGAAAGTAAACTCGCAGAGCAGAGCCCAACCCAAGGCACCTCTGTAATATTAAATCAGCTTGCGAATCCGCATTAAACGTTTATACTTCATGCCTTCATGAAACAGTAGCCAATGAAGGAATAAATAGTCTGGCGTGATGTGCTCATAAGCCCTATGGCCCACAGGCAAGGCAAAGCAAGGGCAAGATTCTGATACAGGCAGGATTGGATAGGATACTGGAACACAGGACAAGACCAACAAGGCAGACCAGGGCAGGGCTAGACAAGGCAGACAAGGGAAACACTGAACAAAGAACACCGAAGCCCGCAGCAACAAGGCTTAGAACAGACAGAATAGGCCTGAAGGCCTCAAAGCAGGATACAAGAGAGAATAGGTCAAAGGCCTCAAGACAGGAAACAAGGCAGGATAAGCCACAAGACAAGGCAAGAACAAGGGTCAGGTCATGGAAACAGAAGTAACACCATGAGAAGACAAAGTTAGAACGGCAAGGCAGGTTTACATAGGGCTGGTGCTTGGGCATGGCAAGAGCAGTGAGGCAAGATTGGTAATGAGGCATACTACAGTCCTCTGCTGGTAAGGAGACATCTTGAAGGAAGGATACGGTTGCATATCAGGTAAAATCGTAATATGATCACACCCAACATCTTTCAACCACAGTTTAGAGAGTATTCACTAGGGGTGTGCATTTGTTTAAAATGAAACTGCAAAACACGACAAATAAGGCTAATTTGTTTCATTCAGGAGCACCAAACCAAATAGGGGCCTCCCCCAAATGAAACAAACCTTATTCATTTCAATTTAAACTAAGGCATCAGGCCTAGACCTAGGCCCAATGGCCGGGCCTTGCCTAGGGTATAGGTGAGGCCCAAAGCAAGAGCACTGGCCTATGCCCAAGCATGATGCTGGCACCTTAGTCTAGGCCTGAAGCTGGGGCCTCATCTAGGGCCTAGGCCAAGGCCCAAAGTAGGGGCCGTGGCTTAGGCCCAAGCGCAACACCAGGGTCTCAACAAAGGCATGGGCTGATGCCAGGCCTCAGCTGAGACCCCTAAAATAAAAAAAACAACTTACCTGATCCATCGGGTATCTGACGAAGGCCAGGTCCCGAAGCCAGGGCCTCTGCCCAGACCTAAGCCTGATGCCTTGACCTGACCAGGAGGCCAGGTCCCGGTGCAGGGACCCAGGCCCAATGCCACAACTCCATGCTTGGTCCTCAGAGCCCGACCCCAGGCCCAACACCCCGACTTGACCTGGAGACCGGGTCCCCACACTGGCCAAGTCCTGATACCTAGGCCTCAGCCTAGGCTGGAGCCCAAGCCCAATGCCATAACCTGACCTGGAGGCTGGTCCTGGTGCCGGGTCCTCAGCCTCAGACCCAGGTCTGAGGCTGCGACCCAATCCAGAGGCCGGGTTCAAAGCCGGGACCTCGGCCTGGGAGCTCCTCTTCTGATCCTCTTCTTTCTTTGGCTTTTCAGTGCCAAATGATGGCGTCTGCTGGGGTTGCGCCAGAGTTAGTTAACTGTGGTGCAATCACTCCAGTGAATAGCGCCGTTTTGATGTATGGCAAGTACAGAATCCATACCAAAATGGAATAGATAATTAACGTACAAAACAAGATAATGCCAAGGGCTGTAGCTTTTTTGTCCATAGTGCTCCTCCTCTTAACTCTCCTCCTCTAATGTGAATCAATGTCCACTGTGCCCTCCCCTTGAAGGATGGGAAAAGTTTTCCTTTCTCACAATCATAAACACAAGGTAGAAACTCTCCTTACTTCAAAACCTAGATACAAAATTTCTTCCAAGCCTGCAGTCTCTCTTCCCCACTCTTAATTGGTCGCAAGGGAAAGGTTAACTGGAAAATCCGGCCCTTCCAGCAAGAGCGTATTGGCCCTCCTGTTAGGAAAACTGGTCACAAAAAAAAAAAAGAAATAACTCCCAGTCCGTCCACAACATTCTTTGATTCTCTCGAATTTCCTTCAGTAGGCGAGCTGTGAGGCCTTCCAGGAACTCTGCTCCACAAAGGAACCCTCCTTGCTTCAAAACGCTCTCTCCTCCAGAGCTTGCTCTGACCGTGCTTACCCAATATATAAAGGGCAAGACCGAGCCCGAAAATGAAATAAATGGCCAAAGGATAGGGGAGGACTGAAGTGTGCAAAAATCTCCATAAAGGAGTCACTAAGGAAAAGTTTAGCTTAGGCAGAGAGAGAGTCCCCCTGCCTGCTAGTCCAGAAGCCACAGCCTCCCACCTCCCCCTGGTAGCACCTCTTGATCCTATCTCAATCAAAGAGAGACTATTCCTAGGTCCTGAAACCAGGTAATTTCCCAAAGTCTATTCTGACCTATTATTGAATGATCAAATGTTCCTGCTTTGGCTCCAGACTCTGTGAATCACGGCTTCGGTCAGCCCACGTTGCCTGGCATGACATCATCTGGGGACCTGCTGGGTCACTCGCTCGCACAACGGCTGCAGCATATAGAGGAGGAGATCTCTACATCGGAGGCCGCACAGCTGCATCCCTCTGACCCCTGCGACTGCTCCCCAAATCTACTCTTCGAGGGACCAGATGCTGCCAGCGGATAGACAAAGGGATGCATGGAACTGGTTGCAGCCGCAGGGGGGGGGGGGGGGGGGGGGCTCCGTCGGGTATACTCTGACTTTTCCCTTCTGCTTCGTCATTCTGTCAGGCAGATTAGTAAAAAGAAAAGCCCTGCAGTTCCCCCGGATGGAGGTTCCCTAACATGCATGCACCTGCTGCCTGCCATCTTGCTCCTTTGGAAGGACATTCATGTATGGCATCCATTCATAACAGCTTATCTATCGTACATGGCAAATCAGTATACAGAGGGGAAAATAAAAAGTATCAGTTTACTCTATTACTCTATAATGGAGCGACCATGAATTTCTGAAACACATTTCACGGTGAACTTTTCCTCGTGGAACAAAATCAGTGTTTTTTCGTGCACAGCAAATGTTTCAGAATGGAAATGTTATGGCTTGGCAGCCGCTTAAGCAGGTACATGGGACAGATAAAGTCCTTCTGATGTTTTAAGCTTTTGCAGTTAAAGGGCCTTATAAACAGAGAAGCCTAAAAAGAGGAATGCAGCAAGGAATTTACATACTTTGAAAAACTACCACTTGACACAATTCACTAAAGGCCTAATAATGAAAATGGCATCGGTTACTGCTAGAAACATTGTCGAAGGTGCTGATAAAAAAAAAAAGTAAGAATGGAAGCATGACATGGGTCGCAGCACAAATGACAAGAAATGGGGACAGATTTGTCAGAGATTTTTGTGACGGGAATTCTGTGCTACAGTACAGGAAAAAATACAATACAGAAAAACTTGTGCTACATTACAGGAGTTCGGAGGTGAGGTCACAGCCCGACACGGCATCTACAGGATATTTGGTGGAGGGAGAGAGGGGATGGCTCGCTGTATTTATTTAATTGTTTTTTAATTTATGACAGAGCTACTTAGCTGGATATCTTTAAAGATTTCCAGTTAGGTAACACATTATCTGGCTACACGAGGCCGGATAACTTTAGATCTGCTTCACCTTCCAGCTAAATAGCCAGATATACCTGATATTTGGCCTGGATAATTCAACCCCTCGCCCCTGAAATGCCCCTTTTTTATCTGGCTAAGTTATAGCTGTAGATTTACATATTGTCCCTCTTCTAGTCACTAATTCAAATTTTATCATGTTATGATCACTATTGCCAAGTGACCCCACCAAATCCTGCATTCCACTAAGGATCAACCTAATAAACGAAGCTTGACCGACGTGCCGGGCAAGCACGTCTGTCTCAGCGAGCGTCAGCTGGATATCAACATGGCGGCATCGAGCGGCGGCGACGAGGAGCGGCGGCCAGTAGCAAGGAAGGAGAGAGTGAGAGGGAGGGAGGAGAGAGTGTGTGGGTGGGAGGGAGGAGAGATTGGGTGGGGAGGAGTGAGGGGAGAGGGAGAATGGGGGGGAAGAGGGGGAGGTGAGAGGGATGTGAGTAAGTGGAAGGGTAAGAAGTTGTGGAGCAGAGAAAAAAGGAGTGGAGGAGGGCTGAGGGAGAGGGGATGGGATTGAGAGAGGGTGGGGAGTGACTGAGGGAAGGGGAGGGAGGTGAGAGTGAGGGGTGGGAGACAGAGGGTGAGTAAGACTGAGTGGAGGGAAGGGGGTGAGTGAACGAGGGGAAGGGGGAGCGAGGGAGAAAAAGTGTAGAAGGGTGCTGTGTTCGAAAATGGACTGAAAAAAAAATTTAATGTAGCTAACGGCTTGTTAGATATAAAATATCTCTTTCGCGTCAGTTCCTGAACCAATTATTCCATGAAGTAGTCATGTATGACAATAATTTAGTCAGATAAGTGGTTTACTATGCTACATTTGCCATTTAGAAAGATAACTTGTGAGATATCTTTCTAAATGTGAGTTATCCATCTAACTTGTGAGTTATCCTTCCAAATAGCTTTTGAATATTTGCCTCTGTGTGTCTGAGAATTGAAAAGAGAGAATTGAGAATAGTTTTTTCTAACTCTGGTGGAAAACTGCAGGACCAAGAGAGGAGATCTCTCCCTGCTAGGGAAGGCATCTTGACGGCAGATCCTGACTGTCTTGCCTCTGCACTTTTGTTTCTATTTCCAGCGGAGTAGATGTGCCTATTCCAACGCTAGCATCACAGGACACAGATTCAGCTGGAGGGCCTGCCTTGATGGCAGTCTCACCGTCGGGCATCTTCCGTCCTGGCTGACCGCCCGGTCTCCCAGCTGCGTCATGTGAAGGCGATGAGGGAGTCACCGGAGCTCCGGGACTTAATGATATTTTCCTCCAATGGCGCAGGAGTTTGCTCTACTCCTGTGCTAACAGCGGAGCTGACATCCGGAGCAAATCCCACTGCGGAGCAAAAGCCCTCTATCCTCGTCTGGATCGTTGCTGGCTGGGGGGGGGGGGAGGGGGGGGTCGAGGTTGCGTCGCTCAGTCGGCCTTTTCTTTTAGTATGAGGCATTATCCAAAGAGGAAAGTAGTACAAAAACGAGGTAAGACCGGAGCATAAGCCCAAACGCCTAAGATGTCCATGCCTGTTGTACACTCTTAACCTTTGTAGCTGCATCTTTCAGTTTTTTTTCTATTTTCCGCATTTTATTAAAGTTTCCCTTTTGAAAGTTTAGTGCTACAGCTGTAGATTTACATATTGTCCCTCTTCTAGTCATTAATTCAAATTTTATCATGTTATGATCACTATTGCCAAGTGACCCCACCAAATCCTGCATTCCACTAAGAATTAGATATAAAATAGCTCTCTTTCTCGTCAGTTCCTGAACCAATTATTCCATGAATAATAATAATAGTCATGCCCTGATGTTACATTTACCCAGTAAATATTGGGGTAATTGAAATCTGGAACACAACAGAGCACTGCTGCACTTAAACCAATATCATCCAAGCAAAAAAGTGCAGAGAAAATGTTCAATCCCAAAGAATTTCAATCCAATTTGTTAAAGAACAGAAGTTATTTATTGCTTCAATATGGCAACTCCACTGACTTATAAAACGAACATCTTAGAGGCGTCCCCCGACACGGTCCCGTGTTTCACCTCGGGCTGCATCGGGAGGGAGCACAAAGGAACTCAAAGAATAAACTGTAAGAAACATATACATATGAATCAGGACACAATAATGGACTTAGTGCCGAGCATATAGAATAACACAAGTATATGGGTCCAACATACCTGACTGAAGAATACATTCATATCAGGCAGGGAGCGCAGAAAGGAGCCAACTACAGGTGAACAGATCACATGGTTCCGGGGAGCCAATAGACATTTTGATCTCGGTAGATGACGGCCGTTTCGCGACCACCATCTACCGGAAAGAGACCGATCGAAATACGTTGCTATCTTTTCAGAGTTGTCATCCTCGTACCCTTAGAAGAAACATCCCTATAGGCCAATTTTTTAGGCTATGTAGGCTCTGTTCCACTAGGGGTGACTTCTTACAACAAGCTAATATAATGTCATCTAGATTTGTGGCCAGGGGTTATCCTCCTCGGGTGGTAAAAAAACACTATGAAACGTGCACTTTTTATAAATCGTGCCTTAGTTTTTCTTCCACCAACTCATACTGATGACACAGTTAATAACTGTTTATTACCTTTTTCCACGCTCAGCCATCAAATCACGAATATCATCCGCAGGCATTGGCAATCCCTCTCTTTACATCATCTTTTACAGGGACCCCTTTGATTCACTTATCGAAGAGGGAAAAACCTACGGGATAGATTCATTCAGGCGGATCTATCCACACGACCCCGAGACTCTATCTCTACCCCTGGACATCAACCATGTGGCCATTGTGCCATGTGTTGCCACACAAAATAAGAAATGAGGTCACGCTTGTGACAGTTGTTCCAGTCTTTTTTACTAATGTGTTGCCACACGGCACCTTCCTCCGCATTCACTCATCCGGGTGCCCAAATGTCATTCCCCTTAAGATCATGCTCTGATTGCAACACTTCGGGTGTTATATATGTTATTACGTGTCCATGCTCACTGGTGTATATTGGCAAAACTTCTCGCATGGTAAAAACCCGAATGATAGAACACTGTTCTAATATCCGCCATGGCAGGGACAATGAACCCCTTGTTGAACATTGGGTGCAGAAATCGCACACAATTTCAGATCTTTTTTACTGTGTACTTGAGGTAGTTCTCCGTTCCCCTCGGGGTGGCAATTATGCTGAGCAGTTAGGCCGTATAGAACAAAGATGGATATTTCTTCTTGACACGGTTAATCCTAAAGGTCTCAATCGGGGAATAGAGTGGTTTCTGTTCACCTAATCATGACTAAGTGTGCAATGCCTGTCTGAGTGACTGCTAGGTGCGCTCCAGGAACGGGAACCAATTCTATTGGCTCACCGGAACCATGTGATCTGTTCACCTGTAGTTGGCGCCTTTCTGCTGGGTTTAAATACCTGTCAGTGTTTAGGGGAACTGTGCTCCCTGCCAGATATGAATGTATTCTTCAGTCAGGTATGTTGGACCCATATACTTTTGTGTTATTCTATATGCTCGGCACTATGTCCATTATTGTGTCCTGATTCATATGTATCTGTTTCTTACAGTTTATTCTTTGAATTCCTTTGTGCTCCCTCCCAATGCAGCCCGAGGCGAAACACGGGACCATGTCGGGGGACGCCTTTAAGATGTTCGTTTTATAAGTCAGTGGAGTTGCCATATTGAAGCAATAAATAACTTCTGTTCTTTAACAAATTGGATTGAAATTCTTTGGGACTGAACATTTTCTCTGCACTTTTTTGCTTGGATGGTAATTGAAATCTCCCATTATTACCAAATTGGTTAGCTTCCCTGATTTCTCTTACCATTTCATTATCAGTCTTATCATTCTGGCCAGGTGGATGGTAATTTACTCCAATTGTTATACTTATCCCCAATACACATGGGATTTCTACCCATAAAGATTCTACTGTGCATTTAGTCTCTTGCAGGATTTTTATTCTGCTGGATTCCATGCCATCTTAGACATAAAGCGCCACCCCTCCCCCCCTACCAAGTTGATCATCCCTATCATTGCAATATAATTTGTAACTTGGTATTACACTGTCTCATTGATTTTCCTCTTTCCACCAAGTCTCTGGGATAAGAACATAAGAACATGCCATACTGGGTCAGACCAAGGGTCCATCAAGCCCAGCATCCTGTTTCCAACAGTGGCCAATCCAGGCCATAAGAACCTGGCAAGTACCCAAACACTAAGTCTATTCCATGTTACCGTTGCTAGTAATAGCAGTGGCTATTTTCTAAGTCAACTTAATTAATAGCAGGTAATGGACTTCTCCCCCAAGAACTTATCCAATCCTTTTTTAAACACAGCTATACTAACTGCACTAACCACATCCTCTGGCAACAAATTCCAGAGTTTAATTGTACGTTGAGTAAAAAAGAACTTTCTCCGATTAGTTTTAAATGTGCCACATGCTAAC